>NW_027366371.1:0-73893 GCF_046119375.1 Phyllobates terribilis | reverse complement strand
TAATCCTAGCATGATAAAGAAGATTCAAAGAGAGTGAGATGCCAGCTCCTTTCATTCAGTCAGTAGCTTCAAACATTTCTGGTATATGAAAAACATGTTTTTCAATGGCAAAAATCAATGAATATTGTAAATGCACAAACAGTAATATCTCCACATTGCAAGGTGCAATTCTGAAATTTTTTGCTTTTTCCTGCTAATCCTAGCATGATAAAGAAGATTCAAAGAGAGTGAGATGCCAGCTCCTTTCATTCAGTCAGTAGCTTCAAACATTTCTGGTATATGAAAAACATGTTTTTCAATGGCAAAAATCAATGAATATTGTAAATGCACAAACAGTAATATCTCCACATTGCAAGGTGCAATTCTGAAATTTTTTGCTTTTTCCTGCTAATCCTAGCATGATAAAGAAGATTCAAAGAGAGTGATATGCCAGCTCCTTTCATTCAGTCAGTAGCTTCAAACATTTCTGGTATATGAAAAACATGTTTTTCAATGGCAAAAATCAATGAATATTGCAAATGCACAAACAGTAATATCTCCACATTGCACGGTGCAATTCTGAAATTTTTAGCTTTTTCCTGTTAATCCTAGCATGATAAAGAAGATTCAAAGAGAGTGAGATGCCAGCTCCTTTCATTCAGTCAGTAGCTTCAAACATTTCTGGTATATGAAAAACGTTTTTCAATGGCAAAAATCAATGAATATTGTAAATGCACAAACAGTAATATCTCCACATTGCAAGGTGCAATTCTGAAATTTTTTGCTTTTTCCTGCTAATCCTAGCATGATAAAGAAGATTCAAAGAGAGTGAGATGCCAGCTCCTTTCATTCAGTCAGTAGCTTCAAACATTTCTGGTATATGAAAAACATGTTTTTCAATGGCAAAAATCAATGAATATTGTAAATGCACAAACAGTAATATCTCCACATTGCACGGTGCAATTCTGAAATTTTTAGCTTTTTCCTGTTAATCCTAGCATGATAAAGAAGATTCAAAGAGAGTGAGATGCCAGCTCCTTTCATTCAGTCAGTAGCTTCAAACATTTCTGGTATATGAAAAACATGTTTTTCAATGGCAAAAATCAATGAATATTGTAAATGCACAAACAGTAATATCTCCACATTGCAAGGTGCAATTCTGAAATTCTTTGCTTTTTCCTGTTAATCCTAGCATGATAAAGAAGATTCAAAGAGAGTGAGATGCCAGCTCCTTTCATTCAGTCAGTAGCTTCAAACATTTCTGGTATATGAAAAACATGTTTTTCAATGGCAAAAATCAATGAATATTGTAAATGCACAAACAGTAATATCTCCACATTGCAAGGTGCAATTCTGAAATTTTTTGCTTTTTCCTGCTAATCCTAGCATGATACAGAAGATTCAAAGAGAGTGAGATGCCAGCTCCTTTCATTCAGTCAGTAGCTTCAAACATTTCTGGTATATGAAAAACATGTTTTTCAATGGCAAAAATCAATGAATATTGTAAATGCACAAACAGTAATATCTCCACATTGCACGGTGCAATTCTGAAATTTTTAGCTTTTTCCTGTTAATCCTAGCATGATAAAGAAGATTCAAAGAGAGTGAGATGCCAGCTCCTTTCATTCAGTCAGTAGCTTCAAACATTTCTGGTATATGAAAAACATGTTTTTCAATGGCAAAAATCAATGAATATTGTAAATGCACAAACAGTAATATCTCCACATTGCAAGGTGCAATTCTGAAATTTTTTGCTTTTTCCTGCTAATCCTAGCATGATAAAGAAGATTCAAAGAGAGTGAGATGCCAGCTCCTTTCATTCAGTCAGTAGCTTCAAACATTTCTGGTATATGAAAAACATGTTTTTCAATGGCAAAAATCAATGAATATTGTAAATGCACAAACAGTAATATCTCCACATTGCACGGTGCAATTCTGAAATTTTTAGCTTTTTCCTGTTAATCCTAGCATGATAAAGAAGATTCAAAGAGAGTGAGATGCCAGCTCCTTTCATTCAGTCAGTAGCTTCAAACATTTCTGGTATATGAAAAACATGTTTTTCAATGGCAAAAATCAATGAATATTGTAAATGCACAAACAGTAATATCTCCACATTGCAAGGTGCAATTCTGAAATTTTTTGCTTTTTCCTGTTAATCCTAGCATGATAAAGATTCAAAGAGAGTGAGATGCCAGCTCCTTTCATTCAGTCAGTAGCTTCAAACATTTCTGGTATATGAAAAACATGTTTTTCAATGGCAAAAATCAATGAATATTGTAAATGCACAAACAGTAATATCTCCACATTGCACGGTGCAATTCTGAAATTTTTTGCTTTTTCCTGCTAATCCTAGCATGATAAAGAAGATTCAAAGAGAGTGAGATGCCAGCTCCTTTCATTCAGTCAGTAGCTTCAAACATTTCTGGTATATGAAAAACATGTTTTTCAATGGCAAAAATCAATGAATATTGTAAATGCACAAACAGTAATATCTCCACATTGCAAGGTGCAATTCTGAAATTTTTTGCTTTTTCCTGTTAATCCTAGCATGATAAAGAAGATTCAAAGAGAGTGAGATGCCAGCTCCTTTCATTCAGTCAGTAGCTTCAAACATTTCTGGTATATGAAAAACATGTTTTTCAATGGCAAAAATCAATGAATATTGTAAATGCACAAACAGTAATATCTCCACATTGCAAGGTGCAATTCTGAAATTTTTTGCTTTTTCCTGCTAATCCTAGCATGATAAAGAAGATTCAAAGAGAGTGAGATGCCAGCTCCTTTCATTCAGTCAGTAGCTTCAAACATTTCTGGTATATGAAAAACATGTTTTTCAATGGCAAAAATCAATGAATATTGTAAATGCACAAACAGTAATATCTCCACATTGCACGGTGCAATTCTGAAATTTTTAGCTTTTTCCTGTTAATCCTAGCATGATAAAGAAGATTCAAAGAGTGAGATGCCAGCTCCTTTCATTGTCAGTAGCTTCAAACATTTCTGGTATATGAAAAACATGTTTTTCAATGGCAAAAATCAATGGATATTGTAAATGCACAAACAGTAATATCTCCACATTGCAAGGTGCAATTCTGAAATTTTTTGCTTTTTCCTGCTAATCCTAGCATGATAAAGAAGATTCAAAGAGAGTGAGATGCCAGCTCCTTTCATTCAGTCAGTAGCTTCAAACATTTCTGGTATATGAAAAACATGTTTTTCAATGGCAAAAATCAATGAATATTGTAAATGCACAAACAGTAATATCTCCACATTGCACGGTGCAATTCTGAAATTTTTAGCTTTTTCCTGTTAATCCTAGCATGATAAAGAAGATTCAAAGAGAGTGAGATGCCAGCTCCTTTCATTCAGTCAGTAGCTTCAAACATTTCTGGTATATGAAAAACATGTTTTTCAATGGCAAAAATCAATGAATATTGTAAATGCACAAACAGTAATATCTCCACATTGCAAGGTGCAATTCTGAAATTTTTTGCTTTTTCCTGTTAATCCTAGCATGATAAAGATTCAAAGAGAGTGAGATGCCAGCTCCTTTCATTCAGTCAGTAGCTTCAAACATTTCTGGTATATGAAAAACATGTTTTTCAATGGCAAAAATCAATGAATATTGTAAATGCACAAACAGTAATATCTCCACATTGCAAGGTGCAATTCTGAAATTTTTTGCTTTTTCCTGCTAATCCTAGCATGATAAAGAAGATTCAAAGAGAGTGAGATGCCAGCTCCTTTCATTCAGTCAGTAGCTTCAAACATTTCTGGTATATGAAAAACATGTTTTTCAATGGCAAAAATCAATGAATATTGTAAATGCACAAACAGTAATATCTCCACATTGCACGGTGCAATTCTGAAATTTTTAGCTTTTTCCTGTTAATCCTAGCATGATAAAGAAGATTCAAAGAGAGTGAGATGCCAGCTCCTTTCATTCAGTCAGTAGCTTCAAACATTTCTGGTATATGAAAAACATGTTTTTCAATGGCAAAAATCAATGAATATTGTAAATGCACAAACAGTAATATCTCCACATTGCAAGGTGCAATTCTGAAATTTTTTGCTTTTTCCTGCTAATCCTAGCATGATAAAGAAGATTCAAAGAGAGTGAGATGCCAGCTCCTTTCATTCAGTCAGTAGCTTCAAACATTTCTGGTATATGAAAAACATGTTTTTCAATGGCAAAAATCAATGAATATTGTAAATGCACAAACAGTAATATCTCCACATTGCACGGTGCAATTCTGAAATTTTTAGCTTTTTCCTGTTAATCCTAGCATGATAAAGAAGATTCAAAGAGAGTGAGATGCCAGCTCCTTTCATTCAGTCAGTAGCTTCAAACATTTCTGGTATATGAAAAACATGTTTTTCAATGGCAAAAATCAATGAATATTGTAAATGCACAAACAGTAATATCTCCACATTGCAAGGTGCAATTCTGAAATTTTTTGCTTTTTCCTGTTAATCCTAGCATGATAAAGATTCAAAGAGAGTGAGATGCCAGCTCCTTTCATTCAGTCAGTAGCTTCAAACATTTCTGGTATATGAAAAACATGTTTTTCAATGGCAAAAATCAATGAATATTGTAAATGCACAAACAGTAATATCTCCACATTGCACGGTGCAATTCTGAAATTTTTTGCTTTTTCCTGCTAATCCTAGCATGATAAAGAAGATTCAAAGAGAGTGAGATGCCAGCTCCTTTCATTCAGTCAGTAGCTTCAAACATTTCTGGTATATGAAAAACATGTTTTTCAATGGCAAAAATCAATGAATATTGTAAATGCACAAACAGTAATATCTCCACATTGCAAGGTGCAATTCTGAAATTTTTTGCTTTTTCCTGTTAATCCTAGCATGATAAAGAAGATTCAAAGAGAGTGAGATGCCAGCTCCTTTCAGTCAGTAGCTTCAAACATTTCTGGTATATGAAAAACATGTTTTTCAATGGCAAAAATCAATGAATATTGTAAATGCACAAACAGTAATATCTCCACATTGCAAGGTGCAATTCTGAAATTTTTTGCTTTTTCCTGCTAATCCTAGCATGATAAAGAAGATTCAAAGAGAGTGAGATGCCAGCTCCTTTCATTCAGTCAGTAGCTTCAAACATTTCTGGTATATGAAAAACATGTTTTTCAATGGCAAAAATCAATGAATATTGTAAATGCACAAACAGTAATATCTCCACATTGCACGGTGCAATTCTGAAATTTTTAGCTTTTTCCTGTTAATCCTAGCATGATAAAGAAGATTCAAAGAGTGAGATGCCAGCTCCTTTCATTCAGTCAGTAGCTTCAAACATTTCTGGTATATGAAAAACATGTTTTTCAATGGCAAAAATCAATGAATATTGTAAATGCACAAACAGTAATATCTCCACATTGCAAGGTGCAATTCTGAAATTTTTTGCTTTTTCCTGCTAATCCTAGCATGATAAAGAAGATTCAAAGAGAGTGAGATGCCAGCTCCTTTCATTCAGTCAGTAGCTTCAAACATTTCTGGTATATGAAAAACATGTTTTTCAATGGCAAAAATCAATGAATATTGTAAATGCACAAACAGTAATATCTCCACATTGCACGGTGCAATTCTGAAATTTTTAGCTTTTTCCTGTTAATCCTAGCATGATAAAGAAGATTCAAAGAGAGTGAGATGCCAGCTCCTTTCATTCAGTCAGTAGCTTCAAACATTTCTGGTATATGAAAAACATGTTTTTCAATGGCAAAAATCAATGAATATTGTAAATGCACAAACAGTAATATCTCCACATTGCAAGGTGCAATTCTGAAATTTTTTGCTTTTTCCTGTTAATCCTAGCATGATAAAGATTCAAAGAGAGTGAGATGCCAGCTCCTTTCATTCAGTCAGTAGCTTCAAACATTTCTGGTATATGAAAAACATGTTTTTCAATGGCAAAAATCAATGAATATTGTAAATGCACAAACAGTAATATCTCCACATTGCAAGGTGCAATTCTGAAATTTTTTGCTTTTTCCTGCTAATCCTAGCATGATAAAGAAGATTCAAAGAGAGTGAGATGCCAGCTCCTTTCATTCAGTCAGTAGCTTCAAACATTTCTGGTATATGAAAAACATGTTTTTCAATGGCAAAAATCAATGAATATTGTAAATGCACAAACAGTAATATCTCCACATTGCACGGTGCAATTCTGAAATTTTTAGCTTTTTCCTGTTAATCCTAGCATGATAAAGAAGATTCAAAGAGAGTGAGATGCCAGCTCCTTTCATTCAGTCAGTAGCTTCAAACATTTCTGGTATATGAAAAACATGTTTTTCAATGGCAAAAATCAATGAATATTGTAAATGCACAAACAGTAATATCTCCACATTGCAAGGTGCAATTCTGAAATTTTTTGCTTTTTCCTGCTAATCCTAGCATGATAAAGAAGATTCAAAGAGAGTGAGATGCCAGCTCCTTTCATTCAGTCAGTAGCTTCAAACATTTCTGGTATATGAAAAACATGTTTTTCAATGGCAAAAATCAATGAATATTGTAAATGCACAAACAGTAATATCTCCACATTGCACGGTGCAATTCTGAAATTTTTAGCTTTTTCCTGTTAATCCTAGCATGATAAAGAAGATTTAAAGAGAGTGAGATGCCAGCTCCTTTCATTCAGTCAGTAGCTTCAAACATTTCTGGTATATGAAAAACATGTTTTTCAATGGCAAAAATCAATGAATATTGTAAATGCACAAACAGTAATATCTCCACATTGCAAGGTGCAATTCTGAAATTTTTTGCTTTTTCCTGTTAATCCTAGCATGATAAAGAAGATTCAAAGAGAGTGAGATGCCAGCTCCTTTCATTCAGTCAGTAGCTTCAAACATTTCTGGTATATGAAAAACATGTTTTTCAATGGCAAAAATCAATGAATATTGTAAATGCACAAACAGTAATATCTCCACATTGCAAGGTGCAATTCTGAAATTTTTTGCTTTTTCCTGCTAATCCTAGCATGATAAAGATGATTCAAAGAGAGTGAGATGCCAGCTCCTTTCATTCAGTCAGTAGCTTCAAACATTTCTGGTATATGAAAAACATGTTTTTCAATGGCAAAAATCAATGAATATTGTAAATGCACAAACAGTAATATCTCCACATTGCACGGTGCAATTCTGAAATTTTTAGCTTTTTCCTGTTAATCCTAGCATGATAAAGAAGATTCAAAGAGAGTGAGATGCCAGCTCCTTTCATTCAGTCAGTAGCTTCAAACATTTCTGGTATATGAAAAACATGTTTTTCAATGGCAAAAATCAATGAATATTGTAAATGCACAAACAGTAATATCTCCACATTGCAAGGTGCAATTCTGAAATTTTTTGCTTTTTCCTGCTAATCCTAGCATGATAAAGAAGATTCAAAGAGAGTGAGATGCCAGCTCCTTTCATTCAGTCAGTAGCTTCAAACATTTCTGGTATATGAAAAACATGTTTTTCAATGGCAAAAATCAATGCATATTGTAAATGCACAAACAGTAATATCTCCACATTGCACGGTGCAATTCTGAAATTTTTAGCTTTTTCCTGTTAATCCTAGCATGATAAAGAAGATTCAAAGAGAGTGAGATGCCAGCTCCTTTCATTCAGTCAGTAGCTTCAAACATTTCTGGTATATGAAAAACATGTTTTTCAAAGGCAAAAATCAATGAATATTGTAAATGCACAAACAGTAATATCTCCACATTGCAAGGTGCAATTCTGAAATGTTTTGCTTTTTCCTGTTAATCCTAGCATGATAAAGAAGATTCAAAGAGAGTGAGATGCCAGCTCCTTTCATTCAGTCAGTAGCTTCAAACATTTCTGGTATATGAAAAACATGTTTTTCAATGGCAAAAATCAATGAATATTGTAAATGCACAAACAGTAATATCTCCACATTGCAAGGTGCAATTCTGAAATTTTTTGCTTTTTCCTGCTAATCCTAGCATGATGAAGATTCAAAGAGAGTGAGATGCCAGCTCCTTTCATTCAGTCAGTAGCTTCAAACATCTCTGGTATATGAAAAACATGTTTTTCAATGGCAAAAATCAATGAATATTGTAAATGCACAAACAGTAATATCTCCACATTGCAAGGTGCAATTCTGAAATTTTTTGCTTTTTCCTGCTAATCCTAGCATGATAAAGAAGATTCAAAGAGAGTGAGATGCCAGCTCCTTTCATTCAGTCAGTAGTTTCAAACATTTCTGGTATATGAAAAACATGTTTTTCAATGGCAAAAATCAATGAATATTGTAAATGCACAAACAGTAATATCTCCACATTGCACGGTGCAATTCTGAAATTTTTATCTTTTTCCTGTTAATCCTAGCATGATAAAGAAGATTCAAAGAGAGTGAGATGCCAGCTCCTTTCATTCAGTCAGTAGCTTCAAACATTTCTGGTATATGAAAAACATGTTTTTCAATGGCAAAAATCAATGAATATTGTAAATGCACAAACAGTAATATCTCCACATTGCAAGGTGCAATTCTGAAATTTTTTGCTTTTTCCTGTTAATCCAAGCATGATAAAGAAGATTCAAAGAGAGTGAGATGCCAGCTCCTTTCATTCAGTCAGTAGCTTCAAACATTTCTGGTATATGAAAAACATGTTTTTCAATGGCAAAAATCAATGAATATTGTAAATGCACAAACAATAATATCTCCACATTGCAAGGTGCAATTCTGAAATTTTTTGCTTTTTCCTGCTAATCCTAGCATGATAAAGAAGATTCAAAGAGAGTGAGATGCCAGCTCCTTTCATTCAGTCAGTAGCTTCAAACATTTCTGGTATATGAAAAACATGTTTTTCAATGGCAAAAATCAATGAATATTGTAAATGCACAAACAGTAATATCTCCACATTGCACGGTGCAATTCTGAAATTTTTAGCTTTTTCCTGTTAATCCTAGCATGATAAAGAAGATTCAAAGAGAGTGAGATGCCAGCTCCTTTCATTCAGTCAGTAGCTTCAAACATTTCTGGTATATGAAAAACATGTTTTTCAATTGCAAAAATCAATGAATATTGTAAATGCACAAACAGTAATATCTCCACATTGCAAGGTGCAATTCTGAAATTTTTTGCTTTTTCCTGTTAATCCTAGCATGATAAAGAAGATTCAAAGAGAGTGAGATGCCAGCTCCTTTCATTCAGTCAGTAGCTTCAAACATTTCTGGTATATGAAAAACATGTTTTTCAATGGCAAAAATCAATGAATATTGTAAATGCACAAACAGTAATATCTCCACATTGCACGGTGCAATTCTGAAATTTTTTGCTTTTTCCTGCTAATCCTAGCATGATAAAGAAGATTCAAAGAGAGTGAGATGCCAGCTCCTTTCATTCAGTCAGTAGCTTCAAACATTTCTGGTATATGAAAAACATGTTTTTCAATGGCAAAAATCAATGAATATTGTAAATGCACAAACAGTAATATCTCCACATTGCACGGTGCAATTCTGAAATTTTTAGCTTTTTCCTGTTAATCCTAGCATGATAAAGAAGATTCAAAGAGAGTGAGATGCCAGCTCCTTTCATTCAGTCAGTAGCTTCAAACATTTCTGGTATATGAAAAACATGTTTTTCAATGGCAAAAATCAATGAATATTGTAAATGCACAAACAGTAATATCTCCACATTGCACGGTGCAATTCTGAAATTTTTAGCTTTTTCCTGTTAATCCTAGCATGATAAAGAAGATTCAAAGAGAGTGAGATGCCAGCTCCTTTCATTCAGTCAGTAGCTTCAAACATTTCTGGTATATGAAAAACATGTTTTTCAATGGCAAAAAACAATGAATATTGTAAATGCACAAACAGTAATATCTCCACATTGCAAGGTGCAATTCTGAAATTTTTTGCTTTTTCCTGCTAATCCTAGCATGATAAAGAAGATTCAAAGAGAGTGAGATGCCAGCTCCTTTCATTCAGTCAGTAGCTTCAAACATTTCTGGTATATGAAAAACATGTTTTTCAATGGCAAAAATCAATGAATATTGTAAATGCACAAACAGTAATATCTCCACATTGCACGGTGCAATTCTGAAATTTTTAGCTTTTTCCTGTTAATCCTAGCATGATAAAGAAGATTCAAAGAGAGTGAGATGCCAGCTCCTTTCATTCAGTCAGTAGCTTCAAACATTTCTGGTATATGAAAAACATGTTTTTCAATGGCAAAAATCAATGAATATTGTAAATGCACAAACAGTAATATCTCCACATTGCAAGGTGCAATTCTGAAATTTTTTGCTTTTTCCTGCTAATCCTAGCATGATAAAGAAGATTCAAAGAGAGTGAGATGACAGCTCCTTTCATTCAGTCAGTAGCTTCAAACATTTCTGGTATATGAAAAACGTTTTTCAATGGCAAAAATCAATGAATATTGTAAATGCACAAACAGTAATATCTCCACATTGCACGGTGCAATTCTGAAATTTTTAGCTTTTTCCTGTTAATCCTAGCATGATAAAGAAGATTCAAAGAGAGTGAGATGCCAGCTCCTTTCATTCAGTCAGTAGCTTCAAACATTTCTGGTATATGAAAAACATGTTTTTCAATGGCAAAAATCAATGAATATTGTAAATGCACAAACAGTAATATCTCCACATTGCAAGGTGCAATTCTGAAATTTTTTGCTTTTTCCTGTTAATCCTAGCATGATAAAGAAGATTCAAAGAGAGTGAGATGCCAGCTCCTTTCATTCAGTCAGTAGCTTCAAACATTTCTGGTATATGAAAAACATGTTTTTCAGTGGCAAAAATCAATGAATATTGTAAATGCACAAACAGTAATATCTCCACATTGCAAGGTGCAATTCTGAAATTTTTTGCTTTTTCCTGCTAATCCTAGCATGATAAAGAAGATTCAAAGAGAGTGAGATGCCAGCTCCTTTCATTCAGTCAGTAGCTTCAAACATTTCTGGTATATGAAAAACATGTTTTTCAATGGCAAAAATCAATGAATATTGTAAATGCACAAACAGTAATATCTCCACATTGCAAGGTGCAATTCTGAAATTTTTTGCTTTTTCCTGTTAATCCTAGCATGATAAAGAAGATTCAAAGAGAGTGAGATGCCAGCTCCTTTCATTCAGTCAGTAGCTTCAAACATTTCTGGTATATGAAAAACATGTTTTTCAATGGCAAAAATCAATGAATATTGTAAATGCACAAACAGTAATATCTCCACATTGCAAGGTGCAATTCTGAAATTTTTTGCTTTTTCCTGCTAATCCTAGCATGATAAAGAAGATTCAAAGAGAGTGAGATGCCAGCTCCTTTCATTCAGTCAGTAGCTTCAAACATTTCTGGTATATGAAAAACATGTTTTTCAATGGCAAAAATCAATGCATATTGTAAATGCACAAACAGTAATATCTCCACATTGCACGGTGCAATTCTGAAATTTTTAGCTTTTTCCTGTTAATCCTAGCATGATAAAGAAGATTCAAAGAGAGTGAGATGCCAGCTCCTTTCATTCAGTCAGTAGCTTCAAACATTTCTGGTATATGAAAAACATGTTTTTCAATGGCAAAAATCAATGAATATTGTAAATGCACAAACAGTAATATCTCCACATTGCAAGGTGCAATTCTGAAATTTTTTGCTTTTTCCTGTTAATCCTAGCATGATAAAGAAGATTCAAAGAGAGTGAGATGCCAGCTCCTTTCATTCAGTCAGTAGCTTCAAACATTTCTGGTATATGAAAAACATGTTTTTCAATGGCAAAAATCAATGAATATTGTAAATGCACAAACAGTAATATCTCCACATTGCAAGGTGCAATTCTGAAATTTTTTGCTTTTTCCTGCTAATCCTAGCATGATAAAGAAGATTCAAAGAGAGTGAGATGCCAGCTCCTTTCATTCAGTCAGTAGCTTCAAACATTTCTGGTATATGAAAAACATGTTTTTCAATGGCAAAAATCAATGAATATTGTAAATGCACAAACAGTAATATCTCCACATTGCACGGTGCAATTCTGAAATTTTTAGCTTTTTCCTGAAAATCCTAGCATGATAAAGAAGATTCAAAGAGAGTGAGATGCCAGCTCCTTTCATTCAGTCAGTAGCTTCAAACATTTCTGGTATATGAAAAACATGTTTTTCAATGGCAAAAATCAATGAATATTGTAAATGCACAAACAGTAATATCTCCACATTGCAAGGTGCAATTCTGAAATTTTTTGCTTTTTCCTGCTCCTCTTAGCATGATAAAGAAGATTCAAAGAGAGTGAGATGAGAGCTCCTTTCATTCAGTCAGTAGCTTCAATCATTTCTGGACGTTTTTCAATGGCAAAAATCAATGAATATTGTAAATGCACAAACAGTAATTTCTCCGCATTGCAAGGTGCAATTCTGAAATTTTTTGCTTTTTCCTGCTCCTCTTAGCATGATAAAGATTCAAAGAGAGTGAGATGCCAGCTCCTTTCATTCAGTCAGTAGCTTCAATCATTTCTGGACGTTTTTCAATGGCAAAAATCAATGAATATTGTAAATGCACAAACAGTAATTTCTCCGCATTGCAAGGTGCAATTCTGAAATTTTTTGCTTTTTCCTGCTCCTCTTAGCATGATAAAGAAGATTCAAAGAGAGTGAGATGCCAGCTCCTTTCATTCAGTCAGTAGCTTCAATCATTTCTGGTATATGAATAACATGATGTTTTTCAATGGCAAAAATCAATGAATATTGTAAATGCACAAACAGTAATTTCTCTGCATTGCAAGGTGCAATTCTGAAATTTTTTGCTTTTTCCTGCTCCTCTTAGCATGATAAAGAAGATTCAAAGAGAGTGAGATGCCAGCTCCTTTCATTCAGTCAGTAGCTTCAATCATTTCTGGACGTTTTTCAATGGCAAAAATCAATGAATATTGTAAATGCACAAACAGTAATTTCTCCGCATTGCAAGGTGCAATTCTGAAATTTTTTGCTTTTTCCTGCTCCTCTTAGCATGATAAAGAAGATTCAAAGAGACTGAGATGCCAGCTCCTTTCATTCAGTCAGTAGCTTCAATCATTTCTGGACGTTTTTCAATGGCAAAAATCAATGAATATTGTAAATGCACAAACAGTAATTTCTCCGCATTGCAAGGTGCAATTCTGAAATTTTTTGCTTTTTCCTGCTCCTCTTAGCATGATAAAGAAGATTCAAAGAGAGTGAGATGCCAGCTCCTTTCATTCAGTCAGTAGCATCAAACATTTCTGGTATATGAATAACATGATGTTTTTCAATGGCAAAAATCAATGAATATTGTAAATGCACAAACAGTAATTTCTTCGCATTGCAAGGTGCAATTCTGAAATTTTTTGCTTTTTCCTGCTCCTCTTAGCATGATAAAGAAGATTCAAAGAGAGTGAGATGCCAGCTCCTTTCATTCAGTCAGTAGCTTCAAACATTTCTGGTATATGAATAACATGATGTTTTTCAATGGCGGCAAAAATCAATGAATATTGTAAATGCACAAACAGTAATTTCTCCGCATTGCAAGGTGCAATTCTGAAATTTTTTGCTTTTTCCTGCTCCTCTTAGCATGATAAAGAAGATTCAAAGAGAGTGAGATGCCAGCTCCTTTCATTCAGTCAGTAGCTTCAATCATTTCTGGACGTTTTTCAATGGCAAAAATCAATGAATATTGTAAATGCACAAACAGTAATTTCTCCGCATTGCAAGGTGCAATTCTGAAATTTTTTGCTTTTTCCTGCTCCTCTTAGCATGATAAAGAAGATTCAAAGAGAGTGAGATGCCAGCTCCTTTCATTCAGTCAGTAGCTTCAATCATTTCTGGACGTTTTTCAATGGCAAAAATCAATGAATATTGTAAATGCACAAACAGTAATTTCTCCGCATTGCAAGGTGCAATTCTGAAATGTTTTGCTTTTTCCTGCTCCTCTTAGCATGATAAAGAAGATTCAAAGAGAGTGAGATGCCAGCTCCTTTCATTCAGTCAGTAGCTTCAATCATTTCTGGTATATGAATAACATGATGTTTTTCAATGGCAAAAATTAATGAATATTGTAAATGCACAAACAGTTATTTCTCCGCATTGCAAGGTGCAATTCTGAAATTTTTTGCTTTTTCCTGCTCCTCTTAGCATGATAAAGAAGATTCAAAGAGAGTGAGATGCCAGCTCCTTTCATTCAGTCAGTAGCTTCAATCATTTCTGGACGTTTTTCAATGGCAAAAATCAATGAATATTGTAAATGCACAAACAGTAATTTCTCCGCATTGAAGGTGCAATTCTGAAATTTTTTGCTTTTTCCTGCTGCTCTTAGCATGATAAAGAAGATTCAAAGAGAGTGAGATGCCAGCTCCTTTCATTCAGTCAGTAGCTTCAAACATTTCTGGTATATGAAAAACATGTTTTTCAATGGCAAAAATCAATGAATATTGTAAATGCACAAACAGTAATATCTCCACATTGCACGGTGCAATTCTGAAATTTTTAGCTTTTTCCTGTTAATCCTAGCATGATAAAGAAGATTCAAAGAGAGTGAGATGCCAGCTCCTTTCATTCAGTCAGTAGCTTCAAACATTTCTGGTATATGAAAAACATGTTTTTCAATGGCAAAAATCAATGAATATTGTAAATGCACAAACAGTAATATCTCCACATTGCAAGGTGCAATTCTGAAATTTTTTGCTTTTTCCTGCTAATCCTAGCATGATAAAGAAGATTCAAAGAGAGTGAGATGCCAGCTCCTTTCATTCAGTCAGTAGCTTCAAACATTTCTGGTATATGAAAAACATGTTTTTCAATGGCAAAAATCAATGCATATTGTAAATGCACAAACAGTAATATCTCCACATTGCACGGTGCAATTCTGAAATTTTTAGCTTTTTCCTGTTAATCCTAGCATGATAAAGAAGATTCAAAGAGAGTGAGATGCCAGCTCCTTTCATTCAGTCAGTAGCTTCAAACATTTCTGGTATATGAAAAACATGTTTTTCAATGGCAAAAATCAATGAATATTGTAAATGCACAAACAGTAATATCTCCACATTGCAAGGTGCAATTCTGAAATTTTTTGCTTTTTCCTGTTAATCCTAGCATGATAAAGAAGATTCAAAGAGAGTGAGATGCCAGCTCCTTTCATTCAGTCAGTAGCTTCAAACATTTCTGGTATATGAAAAACATGTTTTTCAATGGCAAAAATCAATGAATATTGTAAATGCACAAACAGTAATATCTCCACATTGCAAGGTGCAATTCTGAAATTTTTTGCTTTTTCCTGCTAATCCTAGCATGATAAAGAAGATTCAAAGAGAGTGAGATGCCAGCTCCTTTCATTCAGTCAGTAGCTTCAAACATTTCTGGTATATGAAAAACATGTTTTTCAATGGCAAAAATCAATGAATATTGTAAATGCACAAACAGTAATATCTCCACATTGCACGGTGCAATTCTGAAATTTTTAGCTTTTTCCTGTTAATCCTAGCATGATAAAGAAGATTCAAAGAGAGTGAGATGCCAGCTCCTTTCATTCAGTCAGTAGCTTCAAACATTTCTGGTATATGAAAAACATGTTTTTCAATGGCAAAAATCAATGAATATTGTAAATGCACAAACAGTAATATCTCCACATTGCAAGGTGCAATTCTGAAATTTTTTGCTTTTTCCTGCTCCTCTTAGCATGATAAAGAAGATTCAAAGAGAGTGAGATGAGAGCTCCTTTCATTCAGTCAGTAGCTTCAATCATTTCTGGACGTTTTTCAATGGCAAAAATCAATGAATATTGTAAATGCACAAACAGTAATTTCTCCGCATTGCAAGGTGCAATTCTGAAATTTTTTGCTTTTTCCTGCTCCTCTTAGCATGATAAAGAAGATTCAAAGAGAGTGAGATGCCAGCTCCTTTCATTCAGTCAGTAGCTTCAATCATTTCTGGACGTTTTTCAATGGCAAAAATCAATGAATATTGTAAATGCACAAACAGTAATTTCTCCGCATTGCAAGGTGCAATTCTGAAATTTTTTGCTTTTTCCTGCTCCTCTTAGCATGATAAAGAAGATTCAAAGAGAGTGAGATGCCAGCTCCTTTCATTCAGTCAGTAGCTTCAATCATTTCTGGTATATGAATAACATGATGTTTTTCAATGGCAAAAATCAATGAATATTGTAAATGCACAAACAGTAATTTCTCTGCATTGCAAGGTGCAATTCTGAAATTTTTTGCTTTTTCCTGCTCCTCTTAGCATGATAAAGAAGATTCAAAGAGAGTGAGATGCCAGCTCCTTTCATTCAGTCAGTAGCTTCAATCATTTCTGGACGTTTTTCAATGGCAAAAATCAATGAATATTGTAAATGCACAAACAGTAATTTCTCCGCATTGCAAGGTGCAATTCTGAAATTTTTTGTTTTTTCCTGCTCCTCTTAGCATGGTAAAGAAGACTCAAAGAGAGTGAGATGCCAGCTCCTTTCATTCAGTCAGTAGCTTCAATCATTTCTGGACGTTTTTCAACGGCAAAAATCAATGAATATTGTAGATGCACAAACAGTAATTTCTCCGCATTGCAAGGTGCAATTCTGAAATTTTTTGCTTTTTCCTGCTCCTCTTAGCATGATAAAGAAGATTCAAAGAGACTGAGATGCCAGCTCCTTTCATTCAGTCAGTAGCTTCAATCATTTCTGGACGTTTTTCAATGGCAAAAATCAATGAATATTGTAAATGCACAAACAGTAATTTCTCCGCATTGCAAGGTGCAATTCTGAAATTTTTTGCTTTTTCCTGCTCCTCTTAGCATGATAAAGAAGATTCAAAGAGAGTGAGATGCCAGCTCCTTTCATTCAGTCAGTAGCTTCAATAATTTCTGGACGTTTTTCAATGGCAAAAATCAATGAATATTGTAAATGCACAAACAGTAATTTCTCCGCATTGCAAGGTGCAATTCTGAAATTTTTTGCTTTTTCCTGCTCCTCTTAGCATGATAAAGAAGATTCAAAGAGAGTGAGATGCCAGCTCCTTTCATTCAGTCAGTAGCATCAAACATTTCTGGTATATGAATAACATGATGTTTTTCAATGGCAAAAATCAATGAATATTGTAAATGCACAAACAGTAATTTCTTCGCATTGCAAGGTGCAATTCTGAAATTTTTTGCTTTTTCCTGCTCCTCTTAGCATGATAAAGAAGATTCAAAGAGAGTGAGATGCCAGCTCCTTTCATTCAGTCAGTAGCTTCAAACATTTCTGGTATATGAATAACATGATGTTTTTCAATGGCGGCAAAAATCAATGAATATTGTAAATGCACAAACAGTAATTTCTCCGCATTGCAAGGTGCAATTCTGAAATTTTTTGCTTTTTCCTGCTCCTCTTAGCATGATAAAGAAGATTCAAAGAGAGTGAGATGCCAGCTCCTTTCATTCAGTCAGTAGCTTCAATCATTTCTGGACGTTTTTCAATGGCAAAAATCAATGAATATTGTAAATGCACAAACAGTAATTTCTCCGCATTGCAAGGTGCAATTCTGAAATTTTTTGCTTTTTCCTGCTCCTCTTAGCATGATAAAGAAGATTCAAAGAGAGTGAGATGCCAGCTCCTTTCATTCAGTCAGTAGCTTCAATCATTTCTGGACGTTTTTCAATGGCAAAAATCAATGAATATTGTAAATGCACAAACAGTAATTTCTCCGCATTGCAAGGTGCAATTCTGAAATGTTTTGCTTTTTCCTGCTCCTCTTAGCATGATAAAGAAGATTCAAAGAGAGTGAGATGCCAGCTCCTTTCATTCAGTCAGTAGCTTCAATCATTTCTGGTATATGAATAACATGATGTTTTTCAATGGCAAAAATTAATGAATATTGTAAATGCACAAACAGTTATTTCTCCGCATTGCAAGGTGCAATTCTGAAATTTTTTGCTTTTTCCTGCTCCTCTTAGCATGATAAAGAAGATTCAAAGAGAGTGAGATGCCAGCTCCTTTCATTCAGTCAGTAGCTTCAATCATTTCTGGACGTTTTTCAATGGCAAAAATCAATGAATATTGTAAATGCACAAACAGTAATTTCTCCGCATTGAAGGTGCAATTCTGAAATTTTTTGCTTTTTCCTGCTGCTCTTAGCATGATAAAGAAGATTCAAAGAGAGTGAGATGCCAGCTCCTTTCATTCAGTCAGTAGCTTCAAACATTTCTGGTATATGAAAAACATGTTTTTCAATGGCAAAAATCAATGAATATTGTAAATGCACAAACAGTAATATCTCCACATTGCACGGTGCAATTCTGAAATTTTTAGCTTTTTCCTGTTAATCCTAGCATGATAAAGAAGATTCAAAGAGAGTGAGATGCCAGCTCCTTTCATTCAGTCAGTAGCTTCAAACATTTCTGGTATATGAAAAACATGTTTTTCAATGGCAAAAATCAATGAATATTGTAAATGCACAAACAGTAATATCTCCACATTGCAAGGTGCAATTCTGAAATTTTTTGCTTTTTCCTGCTAATCCTAGCATGATAAAGAAGATTCAAAGAGAGTGAGATGCCAGCTCCTTTCATTCAGTCAGTAGCTTCAAACATTTCTGGTATATGAAAAACATGTTTTTCAATGGCAAAAATCAATGAATATTGTAAATGCACAAACAGTAATATCTCCACATTGCAAGGTGCAATTCTGAAATTTTTTGCTTTTTCCTGTTAATCCTAGCATGATGAAGATTCAAAGAGAGTGAGATGCCAGCTCCTTTCATTCAGTCAGTAGCTTCAAACATTTCTGGTATATGAAAAACATGTTTTTCAATGGCAAAAATCAATGAATATTGTAAATGCACAAACAGTAATATCTCCACATTGCAAGGTGCAATTCTGAAATTTTTTGCTTTTTCCTGCTCCTCTTAGTATGATAAAGAAGATTCAAAGAGAGTGAGATGCCAGCTCCTTTCATTCAGTCAGTAGCTTCAAACATTTCTGGTATATGAATAACATGATGTTTTTCAATGGCAAAAATCAATGAATATTGTAAATGCACAAACAGTAATTTCTCCGCATTGCAAGGTGCAATTCTGAAATTTTTTGCTTTTTCCTGCTCCTCTTAGCATGATAAAGAAGATTCAAAGAGAGTGAGATGCCAGCTCCTTTCATTCAGTCAGTAGCTTCAATCATTTCTGGACGTTTTTCAATGGCAAAAATCAATGAATATTGTAAATGCACAAACAGTAATTTCTCCGCATTGCAAGGTGCAATTCTGAAATTTTTTGCTTTTTCCTGCTCCTCTTAGTATGATAAAGAAGATTCAAAGAGAGTGAGATGCCAGCTCCTTTCATTCAGTCAGTAGCTTCAAACATTTCTGGTATATGAATAACATGATGTTTTTCAATGGCAAAAATCAATGAATATTGTAAATGCACAAACAGTAATTTCTCCGCATTGCAAGGTGCAATTCTGAAATTTTTTGCTTTTTCCTGCTCCTCTTAGCATGATAAAGAAGATTCAAAGAGAGTGAGATGCCAGCTCCTTTCATTCAGTCAGTAGCTTCAATCATTTCTGGTATATGAATAACATGATGTTTTTCAATGGCAAAAATTAATGAATATTGTAAATGCACAAACAGTAATTTCTCCGCATTGCAAGGTGCAATTCTGAAATTTTTTGCTTTTTCCTGCTCCTCTTAGCATGATAAAGAAGATTCAAAGAGAGTGAGATGCCAGCTCCTTTCATTCAGTCAGTAGCTTCAATCATTTCTGGACGTTTTTCAATGGCAAAAATCAATGAATATTGTAAATGCACAAACAGTAATTTCTCCGCATTGAAGGTGCAATTCTGAAATTTTTTGCTTTTTCCTGCTCCTCTTAGCATGATAAAGAAGATTCAAAGAGAGTGAGATGCCAGCTCCTTTCATTCAGTCAGTAGCTTCAAACATTTCTGGTATATGAATAACATGATGTTTTTCAATGGCAAAAATCAATGAATATTGTAAATGCACAAACAGTAATTTCTCCGCATTGCAAGGTGCAATTCTGAAATTTTTTGCTTTTTCCTGCTCCTCTTAGCATGATAAAGAAGATTCAAAGAGAGTGAGATGAGAGCTCCTTTCATTCAGTCAGTAGCTTCAATCATTTCTGGACGTTTTTCAATGGCAAAAATCAATGAATATTGTAAATGCACAAACAGTAATTTCTCCGCATTGCAAGGTGCAATTCTGAAATTTTTTGCTTTTTCCTGCTCCTCTTAGCATGATAAAGAAGATTCAAAGAGAGTGAGATGCCAGCTCCTTTCATTCAGTCAGTAGCTTCAATCATTTCTGGACGTTTTTCAATGGCAAAAATCAATGAATATTGTAAATGCACAAACAGTAATTTCTCCGCATTGCAAGGTGCAATTCTGAAATTTTTTGCTTTTTCCTGCTCCTCAGCATGATAAAGAAGATTCAAAGAGAGTGAGATGCCAGCTCCTTTCATTCAGTCAGTAGCTTCAATCATTTCTGGTATATGAATAACATGATGTTTTTCAATGGCAAAAATCAATGAATATTGTAAATGCACAAACAGTAATTTCTCCGCATTGCAAGGTGCAATTCTGAAATTTTTTGCTTTTTCCTGCTCCTCTTAGCATGATAAAGAAGATTCAAAGAGAGTGAGATGCCAGTTCCTTTCATTCAGTCAGTAGCTTCAATCATTTCTGGACGTTTTTCAATGGCAAAAATCAATGAATATTGTAAATGCACAAACAGTAATTTCTCCGCATTGCAAGGTGCAATTCTGAAATTTTTTGCTTTTTCCTGCTCCTCTTAGCATGGTAAAGAAGACTCAAAGAGAGTGAGATGCCAGCTCCTTTCATTCAGTCAGTAGCTTCAATCATTTCTGGACGTTTTTCAACGGCAAAAATCAATGAATATTGTAGATGCACAAACAGTAATTTCTCCGCATTGCAAGGTGCAATTCTGAAATTTTTTGCTTTTTCCTGCTCCTCTTAGCATGATAAAGAAGATTCAAAGAGACTGAGATGCCAGCTCCTTTCATTCAGTCAGTAGCTTCAATCATTTCTGGACGTTTTTCAATGGCAAAAATCAATGAATATTGTAAATGCACAAACAGTAATTTCTCCGCATTGCAAGGTGCAATTCTGAAATTTTTTGCTTTTTCCTGCTCCTCTTAGCATGATAAAGAAGATTCAAAGAGAGTGAGATGCCAGCTCCTTTCATTCAGTCAGTAGCTTCAATCATTTCTGGATGTTTTTCAATGGCAAAAATCAATGAATATTGTAAATGCACAAACAGTAATTTCTCCGCATTGCAAGGTGCAATTCTGAAATTTTTTGTTTTTCCTGCTCCTCTTAGCATGATAAAGAAGATTCAAAGAGAGTGAGATGCCAGCTCCTTTCATTCAGTCAGTAGCTTCAATCATTTCTGGACGTTTTTCAATGGCAAAAATCAATGAATATTGTAAATGCACAAACAGTAATTTCTCCGCATTGCAAGGTGCAATTCTGAAATTTTTTGCTTTTTCCTGCTCCTCTTAGCATGATAAAGAAGATTCAAAGAGAGTGAGATGCCAGCTCCTTTCATTCAGTCAGTAGCATCAAACATTTCTGGTATATGAATAACATGATGTTTTTCAATGGCAAAAATCAATGAATATTGTAAATGCACAAACAGTAATTTCTTCGCATTGCAAGGTGCAATTCTGAAATTTTTTGCTTTTTCCTGCTCCTCTTAGCATGATAAAGAAGATTCAAAGAGAGTGAGATGCCAGCTCCTTTCATTCAGTCAGTAGCTTCAAACATTTCTGGTATATGAATAACATGATGTTTTTCAATGGCGGCAAAAATCAATGAATATTGTAAATGCACAAACAGTAATTTCTCCGCATTGCAAGGTGCAATTCTGAAATTTTTTCCTTTTTCCTGCTCCTCTTAGCATGATAAAGAAGATTCAAAGAGAGTGAGATGCCAGCTCCTTTCATTCAGTCAGTAGCTTCAATCATTTCTGGACGTTTTTCAATGGCAAAAATCAATGAATATTGTAAATGCACAAACAGTAATTTCTCCGCATTGCAAGGTGCAATTCTGAAATTTTTTGCTTTTTCCTGCTCCTCTTAGCATGATAAAGAAGATTCAAAGAGAGTGAGATGCCAGCTCCTTTCATTCAGTCAGTAGCTTCAATCATTTCTGGACGTTTTTCAATGGCAAAAATCAATGAATATTGTAAATGCACAAACAGTAATTTCTCCGCATTGCAAGGTGCAATTCTGAAATGTTTTGCTTTTTCCTGCTCCTCTTAGCATAATAAAGAAGATTCAAAGAGAGTGAGATGCCAGCTCCTTTCATTCAGTCAGTAGCTTCAATCATTTCTGGTATATGAATAACGATGTTTTTCAATGGCAAAAATTAATGAATATTGTAAATGCACAAACAGTAATTTCTCCGCATTGCAAGGTGCAATTCTGAAATTTTTTGCTTTTTCCTGCTCCTCTTAGCATGATAAAGAAGATTCAAAGAGAGTGAGATGCCAGCTCCTTTCATTCAGTCAGTAGCTTCAATCATTTCTGGACGTTTTTCAATGGCAAAAATCAATGAATATTGTAAATGCACAAACAGTAATTTCTCCGCATTGAAGGTGCAATTCTGAAATTTTTTGCTTTTTCCTGCTCCTCTTAGCATGATAAAGAAGATTCAAAGAGAGTGAGATGCCAGCTCCTTTCATTCAGTCAGTAGCTTCAAACATTTCTGGTATATGAAAAACATGTTTTTCAATGGCAAAAATCAATGAATATTGTAAATGCACAAACAGTAATATCTCCACATTGCACGGTGCAATTCTGAAATTTTTAGCTTTTTCCTGTTAATCCTAGCATGATAAAGAAGATTCAAAGAGAGTGAGATGCCAGCTCCTTTCATTCAGTCAGTAGCTTCAAACATTTCTGGTATATGAAAAACATGTTTTTCAATGGCAAAAATCAATGAATATTGTAAATGCACAAACAGTAATATCTCCACATTGCAAGGTGCAATTCTGAAATTTTTTGCTTTTTCCTGCTAATCCTAGCATGATAAAGAAGATTCAAAGAGAGTGAGATGCCAGCTCCTTTCATTCAGTCAGTAGCTTCAAACATTTCTGGTATATGAAAAACATGTTTTTCAATGGCAAAAATCAATGAATATTGTAAATGCACAAACTAATATCTCCACATTGCAAGGTGCAATTCTGAAATTTTTTGCTTTTTCCTGTTAATCCTAGCATGATAAAGAAGATTCAAAGAGAGTGAGATGCCAGCTCCTTTCATTCAGTCAGTAGCTTCAAACATTTCTGGTATATGAAAAACATGTTTTTCAATGGCAAAAATCAATGAATATTGTAAATGCACAAACAGTAATATCTCCACATTGCAAGGTGCAATTCTGAAATTTTTTGCTTTTTCCTGCTAATCCTAGCATGATAAAGAAGATTCAAAGAGAGTGAGATGCCAGCTCCTTTCATTCAGTCAGTAGCTTCAAACATTTCTGGTATATGAAAAACATGTTTTTCAATGGCAAAAATCAATGAATATTGTAAATGCACAAACAGTAATATCTCCACATTGCACGGTGCAATTCTGAAATTTTTAGCTTTTTCCTGTTAATCCTAGCATGATAAAGAAGATTCAAAGAGAGTGAGATGCCAGCTCCTTTCATTCAGTCAGTAGCTTCAAACATTTCTGGTATATGAAAAACATGTTTTTCAATGGCAAAAATCAATGAATATTGTAAATGCACAAACAGTAATATCTCCACATTGCAAGGTGCAATTCTGAAATTTTTTGCTTTTTCCTGTTAATCCTAGCATGATAAAGAAGATTCAAAGAGAGTGAGATGCCAGCTCCTTTCATTCAGTCAGTAGCTTCAAACATTTCTGGTATATGAAAAACATGTTTTTCAATGGCAAAAATCAATGAATATTGTAAATGCACAAACAGTAATATCTCCACATTGCAAGGTGCAATTCTGAAATTTTTTGCTTTTTCCTGCTAATCCTAGCATGATAAAGAAGATTCAAAGAGAGTGAGATGCCAGCTCCTTTCATTCAGTCAGTAGCTTCAAACATTTCTGGTATATGAAAAACGTTTTTCAATGGCAAAAATCAATGAATATTGTAAATGCACAAACAGTAATATCTCCACATTGCACGGTGCAATTCTGAAATTTTTAGCTTTTTCCTGTTAATCCTAGCATAATAAAGAAGATTCAAAGAGAGTGAGATGCCAGCTCCTTTCATTCAGTCAGTAGCTTCAAACATTTCTGGTATATGAAAAACATGTTTTTCAATGGCAAAAATCAATGAATATTGTAAATGCACAAACAGTAATATCTCCACATTGCAAGGTGCAATTCTGAAATTTTTTGCTTTTTCCTGTTAATCCTAGCATGATAAAGAAGATTCAAAGAGAGTGAGATGCCAGCTCCTTTCATTCAGTCAGTAGCTTCAAACATTTCTGGTATATGAAAAACATGTTTTTCAATGGCAAAAATCAATGAATATTGTAAATGCACAAACAGTAATATCTCCACATTGCAAGGTGCAATTCTGAAATTTTTTGCTTTTTCCTGCTAATCCTAGCATGATAAAGAAGATTCAAAGAGAGTGAGATGCCAGCTCCTTTCATTCAGTCAGTAGCTTCAAACATTTCTGGTATATGAAAAACATGTTTTTCAATGGCAAAAATCAATGAATATTGTAAATGCACAAACAGTAATATCTCCACATTGCACGGTGCAATTCTGAAATTTTTAGCTTTTTCCTGTTAATCCTAGCATGATAAAGAAGATTCAAAGAGAGTGAGATGCCAGCTCCTTTCATTCAGTCAGTAGCTTCAAACATTTCTGGTATATGAAAAACATGTTTTTCAATGGCAAAAATCAATGAATATTGTAAATGCACAAACAGTAATATCTCCACATTGCAAGGTGCAATTCTGAAATTTTTTGCTTTTTCCTGCTAATCCTAGCATGATAAAGAAGATTCAAAGAGAGTGAGATGCCAGCTCCTTTCATTCAGTCAGTAGCTTCAAACATTTCTGGTATATGAAAAACATGTTTTTCAATGGCAAAAATCAATGAATATTGTAAATGCACAAACAGTAATATCTCCACATTGCACGGTGCAATTCTGAAATTTTTAGCTTTTTCCTGTTAATCCTAGCATGATAAAGAAGATTCAAAGAGAGTGAGATGCCAGCTCCTTTCATTCAGTCAGTAGCTTCAAACATTTCTGGTATATGAAAAACATGTTTTTCAATGGCAAAAATCAATGAATATTGTAAATGCACAAACAGTAATATCTCCACATTGCAAGGTGCAATTCTGAAATTTTTTGCTTTTTCCTGTTAATCCTAGCATGATAAAGAAGATTCAAAGAGAGTGAGATGCCAGCTCCTTTCATTCAGTCAGTAGCTTCAAACATTTCTGGTATATGAAAAACATGTTTTTCAATGGCAAAAATCAATGAATATTGTAAATGCACAAACAGTAATATCTCCACATTGCAAGGTGCAATTCTGAAATTTTTTGCTTTTTCCTGCTAATCCTAGCATGATAAAGAAGATTCAAAGAGAGTGAGATGCCAGCTCCTTTCATTCAGTCAGTAGCTTCAAACATTTCTGGTATATGAAAAACATGTTTTTCAATGGCAAAAATCAATGAATATTGTAAATGCACAAACAGTAATATCTCCACATTGCACGGTGCAATTCTGAAATTTTTAGCTTTTTCCTGTTAATCCTAGCATGATAAAGAAGATTCAAAGAGAGTGAGATGCCAGCTCCTTTCATTCAGTCAGTAGCTTCAAACATTTCTGGTATATGAAAAACATGTTTTTCAATGGCAAAAATCAATGAATATTGTAAATGCACAAACAGTAATATCTCCACATTGCACGGTGCAATTCTGAAATTTTTAGCTTTTTCCTGTTAATCCTAGCATGATAAGGAAGATTCAAAGAGAGTGAGATGCCAGCTCCTTTCATTCAGTCAGTAGCTTCAAACATTTCTGGTATATGAAAAACATGTTTTTCAATGGCAAAAATCAATGAATATTGTAAATGCACAAACAGTAATATCTCCACATTGCAAGGTGCAATTCTGAAATTTTTTGCTTTTTCCTGTTAATCCTAGCATGATAAAGAAGATTCAAAGAGAGTGAGATGCCAGCTCCTTTCATTCAGTCAGTAGCTTCAAACATTTCTGGTATATGAAAAACATGTTTTTCAATGGCAAAAATCAATGAATATTGTAAATGCACAAACAGTAATATCTCCACATTGCAAGGTGCAATTCTGAAATTTTTTGCTTTTTCCTGCTAATCCTAGCATGATAAAGAAGATTCAAAGAGAGTGAGATGCCAGCTCCTTTCATTCAGTCAGTAGCTTCAAACATTTCTGGTATATGAAAAACATGTTTTTCAATGGCAAAAATCAATGAATATTGTAAATGCACAAACAGTAATATCTCCACATTGCACGGTGCAATTCTGAAATTTTTAGCTTTTTCCTGTTAATCCTAGCATGATAAAGAAGATTCAAAGAGAGTGAGATGCCAGCTCCTTTCATTCAGTCAGTAGCTTCAAACATTTCTGGTATATGAAAAACATGTTTTTCAATGGCAAAAATCAATGAATATTGTAAATGCACAAACAGTAATATCTCCACATTGCAAGGTGCAATTCTGAAATTTTTTGCTTTTTCCTGCTAATCCTAGCATGATAAAGAAGATTCAAAGAGAGTGAGATGCCAGCTCCTTTCATTCAGTCAGTAGCTTCAAACATTTCTGGTATATGAAAAACATGTTTTTCAATGGCAAAAATCAATGAATATTGTAAATGCACAAACAGTAATATCTCCACATTGCACGGTGCAATTCTGAAATTTTTAGCTTTTTCCTGTTAATCCTAGCATGATAAAGAAGATTCAAAGAGAGTGAGATGCCAGCTCCTTTCATTCAGTCAGTAGCTTCAAACATTTCTGGACGTTTTTCAATGGCAAAAATCAATGAATATTGTAAATGCACAAACAGTAATATCTCCACATTGCAAGGTGCAATTCTGAAATTTTTTGCTTTTTCCTGTTAATCCTAGCATGATAAAGAAGATTCAAAGAGAGTGAGATGCCAGCTCCTTTCATTCAGTCAGTAGCTTCAAACATTTCTGGTATATGAAAAACATGTTTTTCAATGGCAAAAATCAATGAATATTGTAAATGCACAAACAGTAATATCTCCACATTGCACGGTGCAATTCTGAAATTTTTAGCTTTTTCCTGTTAATCCTAGCATGATAAAGAAGATTCAAAGAGTGAGATGCCAGCTCCTTTCATTCAGTCAGAAGCTTCAAACATTTCTGGTATATGAAAAACATGTTTTTCAATGGCAAAAATCAATGAATATTGTAAATGCACAAACAGTAATATCTCCACATTGCAAGGTGCAATTCTGAAATTTTTTGCTTTTTCCTGCTGATCCTAGCATGATAAAGAAGATTCAAAGAGAGTGAGATGCCAGCTCCTTTCATTCAGTCAGTAGCTTCAAACATTTCTGGTATATGAAAAACATGTTTTTCAATGGCAAAAATCAATGAATATTGTAAATGCACAAACAGTAATATCTCCACATTGCAAGGTGCAATTCTGAAATTTTTTGCTTTTTCCTGCTAATCCTAGCATGATAAAGAAGATTCAAAGAGAGTGAGATGCCAGCTCCTTTCATTCAGTCAGTAGCTTCAAACATTTCTGGTATATGAAAAACATGTTTTTCAATGGCAAAAATCAATGAATATTGTAAATGCACAAACAGTAATATCTCCACATTGCACGGTGCAATTCTGAAATTTTTAGCTTTTTCCTGTTAATCCGAGCATGATAAAGAAGATTCAAAGAGAGTGAGATGCCAGCTCCTTTCATTCAGTCAGTAGCTTCAAACATTTCTGGTATATGAAAAACATGTTTTTCAATGGCAAAAATCAATGAATATTGTAAATGCACAAACATTAATATCTCCACATTGCAAGGTGCAATTCTGAAATTTTTTGCTTTTTCCTGCTAATCCTAGCATGATAAAGAAGATTCAAAGAGAGTGAGATGCCAGCTCCTTTCATTCAGTCAGTAGCTTCAAACATTTCTGGTATATGAAAAACATGTTTTTCAATGGCAAAAATCAATGAATATTGTAAATGCACAAACAGTAATATCTCCACATTGCACGGTGCAATTCTGAAATTTTTAGCTTTTTCCTGTTAATCCTAGCATGATAAAGAAGATTCAAAGAGAGTGAGATGCCAGCTCCTTTCATTCAGTCAGTAGCTTCAAACATTTCTGGACGTTTTTCAATGGCAAAAATCAATGAATATTGTAAATGCACAAACAGTAATATCTCCACATTGCAAGGTGCAATTCTGAAATTTTTTGCTTTTTCCTGTTAATCCTAGCATGATAAAGAAGATTCAAAGAGAGTGAGATGCCAGCTCCTTTCATTCAGTCAGTAGCTTCAAACATTTCTGGTATATGAAAAACATGTTTTTCAATGGCAAAAATCAATGAATATTGTAAATGCACAAACAGTAATATCTCCACATTGCAAGGTGCAATTCTGAAATTTTTAGCTTTTTCCTGTTAATCCTAGCATGATAAAGAAGATTCAAAGAGAGTGAGATGCCAGCTCCTTTCATTCAGTCAGTAGCTTCAAACATTTCTGGTATATGAAAAACATGTTTTTCAATGGCAAAAATCAATGAATATTGTAAATGCACAAACAGTAATATCTCCACATTGCAAGGTGCAATTCTGAAATTGTTTGCTTTTTCCTGCTAATCCTAGCATGATAAAGAAGATTCAAAGAGAGTGAGATGCCAGCTCCTTTCATTCAGTCAGTAGCTTCAAACATTTCTGGTATATGAAAAACATGTTTTTCAATGGCAAAAATCAATGAATATTGTAAATGCACAAACAGTAATTTCTCCGCATTGCAAGGTGCAATTCTGAAATTTTTTGCTTTTTCCTGCTCCTCTTAGCATGATAAAGAAGATTCAAAGAGAGTGAGATGCCAGCTCCTTTCATTCAGTCAGTAGCTTCAATCATTTCTGGACGTTTTTCAATGGCAAAAATCAATGAATATTGTAAATGCACAAACAGTAATTTCTCCGCATTGCAAGGTGCAATTCTGAAATTTTTTGCTTTTTCCTGCTCCTCTTAGTATGATAAAGAAGATTCAAAGAGAGTGAGATGCCAGCTCCTTTCATTCAGTCAGTAGCTTCAAACATTTCTGGTATATGAAAAACATGTTTTTCAATGGCAAAAATCAATGAATATTGTAAATGCACAAACAGTAATATCTCCACATTGCACGGTGCAATTCTGAAATTTTTAGCTTTTTCCTGTTAATCCTAGCATGATAAAGAAGATTCAAAGAGAGTGAGATGCCAGCTCCTTTCATTCAGTCAGTAGCTTCAAACATTTCTGGTATATGAAAAACATGTTTTTCAATGGCAAAAATCAATGAATATTGTAAATGCACAAACAGTAATATCTCCACATTGCAAGGTGCAATTCTGAAATTTTTTGCTTTTTCCTGTTAATCCTAGCATGATAAAGAAGATTCAAAGAGAGTGAGATGCCAGCTCCTTTCATTCAGTCAGTAGCTTCAAACATTTCTGGTATATGAAAAACATGTTTTTCAATGGCAAAAATCAATGAATATTGTAAATGCACAAACAGTAATATCTCCACATTGCACGGTGCAATTCTGAAATTTTTAGCTTTTTCCTGTTAATCCTAGCATGATAAAGAAGATTCAAAGAGAGTGAGATGCCAGCTCCTTTCATTCAGTCAGAAGCTTCAAACATTTCTGGTATATGAAAAACATGTTTTTCAATGGCAAAAATCAATGAATATTGTAAATGCACAAACAGTAATATCTCCACATTGCAAGGTGCAATTCTGAAATTTTTTGCTTTTTCCTGCTGATCCTAGCATGATAAAGAAGATTCAAAGAGAGTGAGATGCCAGCTCCTTTCATTCAGTCAGTAGCTTCAAACATTTCTGGTATATGAAAAACATGTTTTTCAATGGCAAAAATCAATGAATATTGTAAATGCACAAACAGTAATATCTCCACATTGCAAGGTGCAATTCTGAAATTGTTTGCTTTTTCCTGCTAATCCTAGCATGATAAAGAAGATTCAAAGAGAGTGAGATGCCAGCTCCTTTCATTCAGTCAGTAGCTTCAAACATTTCTGGTATATGAAAAACATGTTTTTCAATGGCAAAAATCAATGAATATTGTAAATGCACAAACAGTAATTTCTCCGCATTGCAAGGTGCAATTCTGAAATTTTTTGCTTTTTCCTGCTCCTCTTAGCATGATAAAGAAGATTCAAAGAGAGTGAGATGCCAGCTCCTTTCATTCAGTCAGTAGCTTCAATCATTTCTGGACGTTTTTCAATGGCAAAAATCAATGAATATTGTAAATGCACAAACAGTAATTTCTCCGCATTGCAAGGTGCAATTCTGAAATTTTTTGCTTTTTCCTGCTCCTCTTAGTATGATAAAGAAGATTCAAAGAGAGTGAGATGCCAGCTCCTTTCATTCAGTCAGTAGCTTCAATCATTTCTGGTATATGAATAACGATGTTTTTCAATGGCAAAAATTAATGAATATTGTAAATGCACAAACAGTAATTTCTCCGCATTGCAAGGTGCAATTCTGAAATTTTTTGCTTTTTCCTGCTCCTCTTAGCATGATAAAGAAGATTCAAAGAGAGTGAGATGCCAGCTCCTTTCATTCAGTCAGTAGCTTCAATCATTTCTGGACGTTTTTCAATGGCAAAAATCAATGAATATTGTAAATGCACAAACAGTAATTTCTCCGCATTGAAGGTGCAATTCTGAAATTTTTTGCTTTTTCCTGCTCCTCTTAGCATGATAAAGAAGATTCAAAGAGAGTGAGATGCCAGCTCCTTTCATTCAGTCAGTAGCTTCAAACATTTCTGGTATATGAAAAACATGTTTTTCAATGGCAAAAATCAATGAATATTGTAAATGCACAAACTAATATCTCCACATTGCAAGGTGCAATTCTGAAATTTTTTGCTTTTTCCTGTTAATCCTAGCATGATAAAGAAGATTCAAAGAGAGTGAGATGCCAGCTCCTTTCATTCAGTCAGTAGCTTCAAACATTTCTGGTATATGAAAAACATGTTTTTCAATGGCAAAAATCAATGAATATTGTAAATGCACAAACAGTAATATCTCCACATTGCAAGGTGCAATTCTGAAATTTTTTGCTTTTTCCTGCTAATCCTAGCATGATAAAGAAGATTCAAAGAGAGTGAGATGCCAGCTCCTTTCATTCAGTCAGTAGCTTCAAACATTTCTGGTATATGAAAAACATGTTTTTCAATGGCAAAAATCAATGAATATTGTAAATGCACAAACAGTAATATCTCCACATTGCACGGTGCAATTCTGAAATTTTTAGCTTTTTCCTGTTAATCCTAGCATGATAAAGAAGATTCAAAGAGAGTGAGATGCCAGCTCCTTTCATTCAGTCAGTAGCTTCAAACATTTCTGGTATATGAAAAACATGTTTTTCAATGGCAAAAATCAATGAATATTGTAAATGCACAAACAGTAATATCTCCACATTGCAAGGTGCAATTCTGAAATTTTTTGCCTTTTCCTGCTAATCCTAGCATGATAAAGAAGATTCAAAGAGAGTGAGATGCCAGCTCCTTTCATTCAGTCAGTAGCTTCAAACATTTCTGGTATATGAAAAACATGTTTTTCAATGGCAAAAATCAATGAATATTGTAAATGCACAAACAGTAATATCTCCACATTGCAAGGTGCAATTCTGAAATTTTTTGCTTTTTCCTGCTCCTCTTAGCATGATAAAGAAGATTCAAAGAGAGTGAGATGCCAGCTCCTTTCATTCAGTCAGTAGCTTCAATCATTTCTGGTATATGAATAACATGATGTTTTTCAATGGCAAAAATTAATGAATATTGTAAATGCACAAACAGTAATTTCTCCGCATTGCAAGGTGCAATTCTGAAATTTTTTGCTTTTTCCTGCTCCTCTTAGCATGATAAAGAAGATTCAAAGAGAGTGAGATGCCAGCTCCTTTCATTCAGTCAGTAGCTTCAATCATTTCTGGACGTTTTTCAATGGCAAAAATCAATGAATATTGTAAATGCACAAACAGTAATTTCTCCGCATTGAAGGTGCAATTCTGAAATTTTTTGCTTTTTCCTGCTCCTCTTAGCATGATAAAGAAGATTCAAAGAGAGTGAGATGCCAGCTCCTTTCATTCAGTCAGTAGCTTCAAACATTTCTGGTATATGAAAAACATGTTTTTCAATGGCAAAAATCAATGAATATTGTAAATGCACAAACTAATATCTCCACATTGCAAGGTGCAATTCTGAAATTTTTTGCTTTTTCCTGTTAATCCTAGCATGATAAAGAAGATTCAAAGAGAGTGAGATGCCAGCTCCTTTCATTCAGTCAGTAGCTTCAAACATTTCTGGTATATGAAAAACATGTTTTTCAATGGCAAAAATCAATGAATATTGTAAATGCACAAACAGTAATATCTCCACATTGCAAGGTGCAATTCTGAAATTTTTTGCTTTTTCCTGCTAATCCTAGCATGATAAAGAAGATTCAAAGAGAGTGAGATGCCAGCTCCTTTCATTCAGTCAGTAGCTTCAAACATTTCTGGTATATGAAAAACATGTTTTTCAATGGCAAAAATCAATGAATATTGTAAATGCACAAACAGTAATATCTCCACATTGCACGGTGCAATTCTGAAATTTTTAGCTTTTTCCTGTTAATCCTAGCATGATAAAGAAGATTCAAAGAGAGTGAGATGCCAGCTCCTTTCATTCAGTCAGTAGCTTCAAACATTTCTGGTATATGAAAAACATGTTTTTCAATGGCAAAAATCAATGAATATTGTAAATGCACAAACAGTAATATCTCCACATTGCAAGGTGCAATTCTGAAATTTTTTGCTTTTTCCTGTTAATCCTAGCATGATAAAGAAGATTCAAAGAGAGTGAGATGCCAGCTCCTTTCATTCAGTCAGTAGCTTCAAACATTTCTGGTATATGAAAAACATGTTTTTCAATGGCAAAAATCAATGAATATTGTAAATGCACAAACAGTAATATCTCCACATTGCAAGGTGCAATTCTGAAATTTTTTGCTTTTTCCTGCTAATCCTAGCATGATAAAGAAGATTCAAAGAGAGTGAGATGCCAGCTCCTTTCATTCAGTCAGTAGCTTCAAACATTTCTGGTATATGAAAAACGTTTTTCAATGGCAAAAATCAATGAATATTGTAAATGCACAAACAGTAATATCTCCACATTGCACGGTGCAATTCTGAAATTTTTAGCTTTTTCCTGTTAATCCTAGCATGATAAAGAAGATTCAAAGAGAGTGAGATGCCAGCTCCTTTCATTCAGTCAGTAGCTTCAAACATTTCTGGTATATGAAAAACATGTTTTTCAATGGCAAAAATCAATGAATATTGTAAATGCACAAACAGTAATATCTCCACATTGCAAGGTGCAATTCTGAAATTTTTTCTTTTTCCTGTTAATCCTAGCATGATAAAGAAGATTCAAAGAGAGTGAGATGCCAGCTCCTTTCATTCAGTCAGTAGCTTCAAACATTTCTGGTATATGAAAAACATGTTTTTCAATGGCAAAAATCAATGAATATTGTAAATGCACAAACAGTAATATCTCCACATTGCAAGGTGCAATTCTGAAATTTTTTGCTTTTTCCTGCTAATCCTAGCATGATAAAGAAGATTCAAAGAGAGTGAGATGCCAGCTCCTTTCATTCAGTCAGTAGCTTCAAACATTTCTGGTATATGAAAAACATGTTTTTCAATGGCAAAAATCAATGAATATTGTAAATGCACAAACAGTAATATCTCCACATTGCACGGTGCAATTCTGAAATTTTTAGCTTTTTCCTGTTAATCCTAGCATGATAAAGAAGATTCAAAGAGAGTGAGATGCCAGCTCCTTTCATTCAGTCAGTAGCTTCAAACATTTCTGGTATATGAAAAACATGTTTTTCAATGGCAAAAATCAATGAATATTGTAAATGCACAAACAGTAATATCTCCACATTGCAAGGTGCAATTCTGAAATTTTTTGCTTTTTCCTGCTAATCCTAGCATGATAAAGAAGATTCAAAGAGAGTGAGATGCCAGCTCCTTTCATTCAGTCAGTAGCTTCAAACATTTCTGGTATATGAAAAACATGTTTTTCAATGGCAAAAATCAATGAATATTGTAAATGCACAAACAGTAATATCTCCACATTGCACGGTGCAATTCTGAAATTTTTAGCTTTTTCCTGTTAATCCTAGCATGATAAAGAAGATTCAAAGAGAGTGAGATGCCAGCTCCTTTCATTCAGTCAGTAGCTTCAAACATTTCTGGTATATGAAAAACATGTTTTTCAATGGCAAAAATCAATGAATATTGTAAATGCACAAACAGTAATATCTCCACATTGCAAGGTGCAATTCTGAAATTTTTTGCTTTTTCCTGTTAATCCTAGCATGATAAAGAAGATTCAAAGAGAGTGAGATGCCAGCTCCTTTCATTCAGTCAGTAGCTTCAAACATTTCTGGTATATGAAAAACATGTTTTTCAATGGCAAAAATCAATGAATATTGTAAATGCACAAACAGTAATATCTCCACATTGCAAGGTGCAATTCTGAAATTTTTTGCTTTTTCCTGCTAATCCTAGCATGATAAAGAAGATTCAAAGAGAGTGAGATGCCAGCTCCTTTCATTCAGTCAGTAGCTTCAAACATTTCTGGTATATGAAAAACATGTTTTTCAATGGCAAAAATCAATGAATATTGTAAATGCACAAACAGTAATATCTCCACATTGCACGGTGCAATTCTGAAATTTTTAGCTTTTTCCTGTTAATCCTAGCATGATAAAGAAGATTCAAAGAGAGTGAGATGCCAGCTCCTTTCATTCAGTCAGTAGCTTCAAACATTTCTGGTATATGAAAAACATGTTTTTCAATGGCAAAAATCAATGAATATTGTAAATGCACAAACAGTAATATCTCCACATTGCACGGTGCAATTCTGAAATTTTTAGCTTTTTCCTGTTAATCCTAGCATGATAAGGAAGATTCAAAGAGAGTGAGATGCCAGCTCCTTTCATTCAGTCAGTAGCTTCAAACATTTCTGGTATATGAAAAACATGTTTTTCAATGGCAAAAATCAATGAATATTGTAAATGCACAAACAGTAATATCTCCACATTGCAAGGTGCAATTCTGAAATTTTTTGCTTTTTCCTGTTAATCCTAGCATGATAAAGAAGATTCAAAGAGAGTGAGATGCCAGCTCCTTTCATTCAGTCAGTAGCTTCAAACATTTCTGGTATATGAAAAACATGTTTTTCAATGGCAAAAATCAATGAATATTGTAAATGCACAAACAGTAATATCTCCACATTGCAAGGTGCAATTCTGAAATTTTTTGCTTTTTCCTGCTAATCCTAGCATGATAAAGAAGATTCAAAGAGAGTGAGATGCCAGCTCCTTTCATTCAGTCAGTAGCTTCAAACATTTCTGGTATATGAAAAACATGTTTTTCAATGGCAAAAATCAATGAATATTGTAAATGCACAAACAGTAATATCTCCACATTGCACGGTGCAATTCTGAAATTTTTAGCTTTTTCCTGTTAATCCTAGCATGATAAAGAAGATTCAAAGAGAGTGAGATGCCAGCTCCTTTCATTCAGTCAGTAGCTTCAAACATTTCTGGTATATGAAAAACATGTTTTTCAATGGCAAAAATCAATGAATATTGTAAATGCACAAACAGTAATATCTCCACATTGCAAGGTGCAATTCTGAAATTTTTTGCTTTTTCCTGCTAATCCTAGCATGATAAAGAAGATTCAAAGAGAGTGAGATGCCAGCTCCTTTCATTCAGTCAGTAGCTTCAAACATTTCTGGTATATGAAAAACATGTTTTTCAATGGCAAAAATCAATGAATATTGTAAATGCACAAACAGTAATATCTCCACATTGCACGGTGCAATTCTGAAATTTTTAGCTTTTTCCTGTTAATCCTAGCATGATAAAGAAGATTCAAAGAGAGTGAGATGCCAGCTCCTTTCATTCAGTCAGTAGCTTCAAACATTTCTGGACGTTTTTCAATGGCAAAAATCAATGAATATTGTAAATGCACAAACAGTAATATCTCCACATTGCAAGGTGCAATTCTGAAATTTTTTGCTTTTTCCTGTTAATCCTAGCATGATAAAGAAGATTCAAAGAGAGTGAGATGCCAGCTCCTTTCATTCAGTCAGTAGCTTCAAACATTTCTGGTATATGAAAAACATGTTTTTCAATGGCAAAAATCAATGAATATTGTAAATGCACAAACAGTAATATCTCCACATTGCACGGTGCAATTCTGAAATTTTTAGCTTTTTCCTGTTAATCCTAGCATGATAAAGAAGATTCAAAGAGAGTGAGATGCCAGCTCCTTTCATTCAGTCAGTAGCTTCAAACATTTCTGGTATATGAAAAACATGTTTTTCAATGGCAAAAATCAATGAATATTGTAAATGCACAAACAGTAATATCTCCACATTGCAAGGTGCAATTCTGAAATTTTTTGCTTTTTCCTGTTAATCCTAGCATGATAAAGAAGATTCAAAGAGAGTGAGATGCCAGCTCCTTTCATTCAGTCAGTAGCTTCAAACATTTCTGGTATATGAAAAACATGTTTTTCAATGGCAAAAATCAATGAATATTGTAAATGCACAAACAGTAATATCTCCACATTGCACGGTGCAATTCTGAAATTTTTAGCTTTTTCCTGTTAATCCTAGCATGATAAAGAAGATTCAAAGAGAGTGAGATGCCAGCTCCTTTCATTCAGTCAGAAGCTTCAAACATTTCTGGTATATGAAAAACATGTTTTTCAATGGCAAAAATCAATGAATATTGTAAATGCACAAACAGTAATATCTCCACATTGCAAGGTGCAATTCTGAAATTTTTTGCTTTTTCCTGCTGATCCTAGCATGATAAAGAAGATTCAAAGAGAGTGAGATGCCAGCTCCTTTCATTCAGTCAGTAGCTTCAAACATTTCTGGTATATGAAAAACATGTTTTTCAATGGCAAAAATCAATGAATATTGTAAATGCACAAACAGTAATATCTCCACATTGCACGGTGCAATTCTGAAATTTTTAGCTTTTTCCTGTTAATCCTAGCATGATAAAGAAGATTCAGAGTGAGATGCCAGCTCCTTTCATTCAGTCAGTAGCTTCAAACATTTCTGGTATATGAAAAACATGTTTTTCAATGGCAAAAATCAATGAATATTGTAAATGCACAAACAGTAATATCTCCACATTGCAAGGTGCAATTCTGAAATTTTTTGCTTTTTCCTGTTAATCCTAGCATGATAAAGAAGATTCAAAGAGAGTGAGATGCCAGCTCCTTTCATTCAGTCAGTAGCTTCAAACATTTCTGGTATATGAAAAACATGTTTTTCAATGGCAAAAATCAATGAATATTGTAAATGCACAAACAGTAATATCTCCACATTGCAAGGTGCAATTCTGAAATTTTTTGCTTTTTCCTGCTAATCCTAGCATGATAAAGAAGATTCAAAGAGAGTGAGATGCCAGCTCCTTTCATTCAGTCAGTAGCTTCAAACATTTCTGGTATATGAAAAACGTTTTTCAATGGCAAAAATCAATGAATATTGTAAATGCACAAACAGTAATATCTCCACATTGCACGGTGCAATTCTGAAATTTTTAGCTTTTTCCTGTTAATCCTAGCATGATAAAGAAGATTCAAAGAGAGTGAGATGCCAGCTCCTTTCATTCAGTCAGTAGCTTCAAACATTTCTGGTATATGAAAAACATGTTTTTCAATGGCAAAAATCAATGAATATTGTAAATGCACAAACAGTAATATCTCCACATTGCAAGGTGCAATTCTGAAATTTTTTGCTTTTTCCTGTTAATCCTAGCATGATAAAGAAGATTCAAAGAGAGTGAGATGCCAGCTCCTTTCATTCAGTCAGTAGCTTCAAACATTTCTGGTATATGAAAAACATGTTTTTCAATGGCAAAAATCAATGAATATTGTAAATGCACAAACAGTAATATCTCCACATTGCAAGGTGCAATTCTGAAATTTTTTGCTTTTTCCTGCTAATCCTAGCATGATAAAGAAGATTCAAAGAGAGTGAGATGCCAGCTCCTTTCATTCAGTCAGTAGCTTCAAACATTTCTGGTATATGAAAAACATGTTTTTCAATGGCAAAAATCAATGAATATTGTAAATGCACAAACAGTAATATCTCCACATTGCACGGTGCAATTCTGAAATTTTAGCTTTTTCCTGTTAATCCTAGCATGATAAAGAAGATTCAAAGAGAGTGAGATGCCAGCTCCTTTCATTCAGTCAGTAGCTTCAAACATTTCTGGTATATGAAAAACATGTTTTTCAATGGCAAAAATCAATGAATATTGTAAATGCACAAACAGTAATATCTCCACTCCACATTGCAAGGTGCAATTCTGAAATTTTTTGCTTTTTCCTGCTAATCCTAGCATGATAAAGAAGATTCAAAGAGAGTGAGATGCCAGCTCCTTTCATTCAGTCAGTAGCTTCAAACATTTCTGGTATATGAAAAACATGTTTTTCAATGGCAAAAATCAATGAATATTGTAAATGCACAAACAGTAATATCTCCACATTGCACGGTGCAATTCTGAAATTTTTAGCTTTTTCCTGTTAATCCTAGCATGATAAAGAAGATTCAAAGAGAGTGAGATGCCAGCTCCTTTCATTCAGTCAGTAGCTTCAAACATTTCTGGTATATGAAAAACATGTTTTTCAATGGCAAAAATCAATGAATATTGTAAATGCACAAACAGTAATATCTCCACATTGCAAGGTGCAATTCTGAAATTTTTTGCTTTTTCCTGTTAATCCTAGCATGATAAAGAAGATTCAAAGAGAGTGAGATGCCAGCTCCTTTCATTCAGTCAGTAGCTTCAAACATTTCTGGTATATGAAAAACATGTTTTTCAATGGCAAAAATCAATGAATATTGTAAATGCACAAACAGTAATATCTCCACATTGCAAGGTGCAATTCTGAAATTTTTTGCTTTTTCCTGCTAATCCTAGCATGATAAAGAAGATTCAAAGAGAGTGAGATGCCAGCTCCTTTCATTCAGTCAGTAGCTTCAAACATTTCTGGTATATGAAAAACATGTTTTTCAATGGCAAAAATCAATGAATATTGTAAATGCACAAACAGTAATATCTCCACATTGCACGGTGCAATTCTGAAATTTTTAGCTTTTTCCTGTTAATCCTAGCATGATAAAGAAGATTCAAAGAGAGTGAGATGCCAGCTCCTTTCATTCAGTCAGTAGCTTCAAACATTTCTGGTATATGAAAAACATGTTTTTCAATGGCAAAAATCAATGAATATTGTAAATGCACAAACAGTAATATCTCCACATTGCACGGTGCAATTCTGAAATTTTTAGCTTTTTCCTGTTAATCCTAGCATGATAAGGAAGATTCAAAGAGAGTGAGATGCCAGCTCCTTTCATTCAGTCAGTAGCTTCAAACATTTCTGGTATATGAAAAACATGTTTTTCAATGGCAAAAATCAATGAATATTGTAAATGCACAAACAGTAATATCTCCACATTGCAAGGTGCAATTCTGAAATTTTTTGCTTTTTCCTGTTAATCCTAGCATGATAAAGAAGATTCAAAGAGAGTGAGATGCCAGCTCCTTTCATTCAGTCAGTAGCTTCAAACATTTCTGGTATATGAAAAACATGTTTTTCAATGGCAAAAATCAATGAATATTGTAAATGCACAAACAGTAATATCTCCACATTGCAAGGTGCAATTCTGAAATTTTTTGCTTTTTCCTGCTAATCCTAGCATGATAAAGAAGATTCAAAGAGAGTGAGATGCCAGCTCCTTTCATTCAGTCAGTAGCTTCAAACATTTCTGGTATATGAAAAACATGTTTTTCAATGGCAAAAATCAATGAATATTGTAAATGCACAAACAGTAATATCTCCACATTGCACGGTGCAATTCTGAAATTTTTAGCTTTTTCCTGTTAATCCTAGCATGATAAAGAAGATTCAAAGAGAGTGAGATGCCAGCTCCTTTCATTCAGTCAGTAGCTTCAAACATTTCTGGTATATGAAAAACATGTTTTTCAATGGCAAAAATCAATGAATATTGTAAATGCACAAACAGTAATATCTCCACATTGCAAGGTGCAATTCTGAAATTTTTTGCTTTTTCCTGCTAATCCTAGCATGATAAAGAAGATTCAAAGAGAGTGAGATGCCAGCTCCTTTCATTCAGTCAGTAGCTTCAAACATTTCTGGTATATGAAAAACATGTTTTTCAATGGCAAAAATCAATGAATATTGTAAATGCACAAACAGTAATATCTCCACATTGCACGGTGCAATTCTGAAATTTTTAGCTTTTTCCTGTTAATCCTAGCATGATAAAGAAGATTCAAAGAGAGTGAGATGCCAGCTCCTTTCATTCAGTCAGTAGCTTCAAACATTTCTGGACGTTTTTCAATGGCAAAAATCAATGAATATTGTAAATGCACAAACAGTAATATCTCCACATTGCAAGGTGCAATTCTGAAATTTTTTGCTTTTTACTGTTAATCCTAGCATGATAAAGAAGATTCAAAGAGAGTGAGATGCCAGCTCCTTTCATTCAGTCAGTAGCTTCAAACATTTCTGGTATATGAAAAACATGTTTTTCAATGGCAAAAATCAATGAATATTGTAAATGCACAAACAGTAATATCTCCACATTGCACGGTGCAATTCTGAAATTTTTAGCTTTTTCCTGTTAATCCTAGCATGATAAAGAAGATTCAAAGAGAGTGAGATGCCAGCTCCTTTCATTCAGTCAGTAGCTTCAAACATTTCTGGTATATGAAAAACATGTTTTTCAATGGCAAAAATCAATGAATATTGTAAATGCACAAACAGTAATATCTCCACATTGCAAGGTGCAATTCTGAAATTTTTTGCTTTTTCCTGTTAATCCTAGCATGATAAAGAAGATTCAAAGAGAGTGAGATGCCAGCTCCTTTCATTCAGTCAGTAGCTTCAAACATTTCTGGTATATGAAAAACATGTTTTTCAATGGCAAAAATCAATGAATATTGTAAATGCACAAACAGTAATATCTCCACATTGCACGGTGCAATTCTGAAATTTTTAGCTTTTTCCTGTTAATCCTAGCATGATAAAGAAGATTCAAAGAGAGTGAGATGCCAGCTCCTTTCATTCAGTCAGAAGCTTCAAACATTTCTGGTATATGAAAAACATGTTTTTCAATGGCAAAAATCAATGAATATTGTAAATGCACAAACAGTAATATCTCCACATTGCAAGGTGCAATTCTGAAATTTTTTGCTTTTTCCTGCTGATCCTAGCATGATAAAGAAGATTCAAAGAGAGTGAGATGCCAGCTCCTTTCATTCAGTCAGTAGCTTCAAACATTTCTGGTATATGAAAAACATGTTTTTCAATGGCAAAAATCAATGAATATTGTAAATGCACAAACAGTAATATCTCCACATTGCAAGGTGCAATTCTGAAATTTTTTGCTTTTTCCTGCTAATCCTAGCATGATAAAGAAGATTCAAAGAGAGTGAGATGCCAGCTCCTTTCATTCAGTCAGTAGCTTCAAACATTTCTGGTATATGAAAAACATGTTTTTCAATGGCAAAAATCAATGAATATTGTAAATGCACAAACAGTAATATCTCCACATTGCACGGTGCAATTCTGAAATTTTTAGCTTTTTCCTGTTAATCCGAGCATGATAAAGAAGATTCAAAGAGAGTGAGATGCCAGCTCCTTTCATTCAGTCAGTAGCTTCAAACATTTCTGGTATATGAAAAACATGTTTTTCAATGGCAAAAATCAATGAATATTGTAAATGCACAAACAGTAATATCTCCACATTGCAAGGTGCAATTCTGAAATTTTTTGCTTTTTCCTGCTAATCCTAGCATGATAAAGAAGATTCAAAGAGAGTGAGATGCCAGCTCCTTTCATTCAGTCAGTAGCTTCAAACATTTCTGGTATATGAAAAACATGTTTTTCAATGGCAAAAATCAATGAATATTGTAAATGCACAAACAGTAATATCTCCACATTGCACGGTGCAATTCTGAAATTTTTAGCTTTTTCCTGTTAATCCTAGCATGATAAAGAAGATTCAAAGAGAGTGAGATGCCAGCTCCTTTCATTCAGTCAGTAGCTTCAAACATTTCTGGACGTTTTTCAATGGCAAAAATCAATGAATATTGTAAATGCACAAACAGTAATATCTCCACATTGCAAGGTGCAATTCTGAAATTTTTTGCTTTTTCCTGTTAATCCTAGCATGATAAAGAAGATTCAAAGAGAGTGAGATGCCAGCTCCTTTCATTCAGTCAGTAGCTTCAAACATTTCTGGTATATGAAAAACATGTTTTTCAATGGCAAAAATCAATGAATATTGTAAATGCACAAACAGTAATATCTCCACATTGCAAGGTGCAATTCTGAAATTTTTAGCTTTTTCCTGTTAATCCTAGCATGATAAAGAAGATTCAAAGAGAGTGAGATGCCAGCTCCTTTCATTCAGTCAGTAGCTTCAAACATTTCTGGTATATGAAAAACATGTTTTTCAATGGCAAAAATCAATGAATATTGTAAATGCACAAACAGTAATATCTCCACATTGCAAGGTGCAATTCTGAAATTGTTTGCTTTTTCCTGCTAATCCTAGCATGATAAAGAAGATTCAAAGAGAGTGAGATGCCAGCTCCTTTCATTCAGTCAGTAGCTTCAAACATTTCTGGTATATGAAAAACATGTTTTTCAATGGCAAAAATCAATGAATATTGTAAATGCACAAACAGTAATATCTCCACATTGCAAGGTGCAATTCTGAAATTTTTAGCTTTTTCCTGTTAATCCTAGCATGATAAAGAAGATTCAAAGAGAGTGAGATGCCAGCTCCTTTCATTCAGTCAGTAGCTTCAAACATTTCTGGTATATGAAAAACATGTTTTTCAATGGCAAAAATCAATGAATATTGTAAATGCACAAACAGTAATATCTCCACATTGCAAGGTGCAATTCTGAAATTGTTTGCTTTTTCCTGCTAATCCTAGCATGATAAAGAAGATTCAAAGAGAGTGAGATGCCAGCTCCTTTCATTCAGTCAGTAGCTTCAAACATTTCTGGTATATGAAAAACATGTTTTTCAATGGCAAAAATCAATGAATATTGTAAATGCACAAACAGTAATATCTCCACATTGCACGGTGCAATTCTGAAATTTTTAGCTTTTTCCTGTTAATCCTAGCATGATAAGGAAGATTCAAAGAGAGTGAGATGCCAGCTCCTTTCATTCAGTCAGTAGCTTCAAACATTTCTGGTATATGAAAAACATGTTTTTCAATGGCAAAAATCAATGAATATTGTAAATGCACAAACAGTAATATCTCCACATTGCAAGGTGCAATTCTGAAATTTTTTGCTTTTTCCTGTTAATCCTAGCATGATAAAGAAGATTCAAAGAGAGTGAGATGCCAGCTCCTTTCATTCAGTCAGTAGCTTCAAACATTTCTGGTATATGAAAAACATGTTTTTCAATGGCAAAAATCAATGAATATTGTAAATGCACAAACAGTAATATCTCCACATTGCAAGGTGCAATTCTGAAATTTTTTGCTTTTTCCTGCTAATCCTAGCATGATAAAGAAGATTCAAAGAGAGTGAGATGCCAGCTCCTTTCATTCAGTCAGTAGCTTCAAACATTTCTGGTATATGAAAAACATGTTTTTCAATGGCAAAAATCAATGAATATTGTAAATGCACAAACAGTAATATCTCCACATTGCACGGTGCAATTCTGAAATTTTTAGCTTTTTCCTGTTAATCCTAGCATGATAAAGAAGATTCAAAGAGAGTGAGATGCCAGCTCCTTTCATTCAGTCAGTAGCTTCAAACATTTCTGGTATATGAAAAACATGTTTTTCAATGGCAAAAATCAATGAATATTGTAAATGCACAAACAGTAATATAGAATCATAGAATCATAGAATGGTAGAGTTGGAAGGGACCTCCTGGGTCATCTGGTCCAACCCCCTGCTCAAAGCAGGATTCACTAGATCATCTCAGACAGATGTCTGTCCAGCCTCTGTTTGAAGACTTCCATTGAAGAGGAACTCACCACCTCTCGTGGCAGCCTGTTCCACTCATTAATCACCCTAACTGTCAAAAAGTTTTTTCTAAAAAAAAACTTTCTGAAATTTTTTGCTTTTTCCTGCTAATCCTAGCATGATAAAGAAGATTCAAAGAGAGTGAGATGCCAGCTCCTTTCATTCAGTCAGTAGCTTCAAACATTTCTGGTATATGAAAAACATGTTTTTCAATGGCAAAAATCAATGAATATTGTAAATGCACAAACAGTAATATCTCCACATTGCACGGTGCAATTCTGAAATTTTTAGCTTTTTCCTGTTAATCCTAGCATGATAAAGAAGATTCAAAGAGAGTGAGATGCCAGCTCCTTTCATTCAGTCAGTAGCTTCAAACATTTCTGGACGTTTTTCAATGGCAAAAATCAATGAATATTGTAAATGCACAAACAGTAATATCTCCACATTGCAAGGTGCAATTCTGAAATTTTTTGCTTTTTCCTGTTAATCCTAGCATGATAAAGAAGATTCAAAGAGAGTGAGATGCCAGCTCCTTTCATTCAGTCAGTAGCTTCAAACATTTCTGGTATATGAAAAACATGTTTTTCAATGGCAAAAATCAATGAATATTGTAAATGCACAAACAGTAATATCTCCACATTGCACGGTGCAATTCTGAAATTTTTAGCTTTTTCCTGTTAATCCTAGCATGATAAAGAAGATTCAAAGAGAGTGAGATGCCAGCTCCTTTCATTCAGTCAGTAGCTTCAAACATTTCTGGTATATGAAAAACATGTTTTTCAATGGCAAAAATCAATGAATATTGTAAATGCACAAACAGTAATATCTCCACATTGCACGGTGCAATTCTGAAATTTTTAGCTTTTTCCTGTTAATCCTAGCATGATAAAGAAGATTCAAAGAGAGTGAGATGCCAGCTCCTTTCATTCAGTCAGTAGCTTCAAACATTTCTGGACGTTTTTCAATGGCAAAAATCAATGAATATTGTAAATGCACAAACAGTAATATCTCCACATTGCAAGGTGCAATTCTGAAATTTTTTGCTTTTTCCTGTTAATCCTAGCATGATAAAGAAGATTCAAAGAGAGTGAGATGCCAGCTCCTTTCATTCAGTCAGTAGCTTCAAACATTTCTGGTATATGAAAAACATGTTTTTCAATGGCAAAAATCAATGAATATTGTAAATGCACAAACAGTAATATCTCCACATTGCACGGTGCAATTCTGAAATTTTTAGCTTTTTCCTGTTAATCCTAGCATGATAAAGAAGATTCAAAGAGAGTGAGATGCCAGCTCCTTTCATTCAGTCAGTAGCTTCAAACATTTCTGGTATATGAAAAACATGTTTTTCAATGGCAAAAATCAATGAATATTGTAAATGCACAAACAGTAATATCTCCACATTGCACGGTGCAATTCTGAAATTTTTAGCTTTTTCCTGTTAATCCTAGCATGATAAAGAAGATTCAAAGAGAGTGAGATGCCAGCTCCTTTCATTCAGTCAGTAGCTTCAAACATTTCTGGTATATGAAAAACATGTTTTTCAATGGCAAAAATCAATGAATATTGTAAATGCACAAACAGTAATATCTCCACATTGCAAGGTGCAATTCTGAAATTTTTTGCTTTTTCCTGTTAATCCTAGCATGATAAAGAAGATTCAAAGAGAGTGAGATGCCAGCTCCTTTCATTCAGTCAGTAGCTTCAAACATTTCTGGTATATGAAAAACATGTTTTTCAATGGCAAAAATCAATGAATATTGTAAATGCACAAACAGTAATATCTCCACATTGCACGGTGCAATTCTGAAATTTTTAGCTTTTTCCTGTTAATCCTAGCATGATAAAGAAGATTCAAAGAGAGTGAGATGCCAGCTCCTTTCATTCAGTCAGTAGCTTCAAACATTTCTGGTATATGAAAAACATGTTTTTCAATGGCAAAAATCAATGAATATTGTAAATGCACAAACAGTAATATCTCCACATTGCAAGGTGCAATTCTGAAATTTTTTGCTTTTTCCTGTTAATCCTAGCATGATAAAGAAGATTCAAAGAGAGTGAGATGCCAGCTCCTTTCATTCCGTCAGTAGCTTCAAACATTTCTGGTATATGAAAAACATGTTTTTCAATGGCAAAAATCAATGAATATTGTAAATGCACAAACAGTAATATCTCCACATTGCAAGGTGCAATTCTGAAATTTTTTGCTTTTTCCTGCTAATCCTAGCATGCTAAAGAAGATTCAAAGAGAGTGAGATGCCAGCTCCTTTCAGTCAGTAGCTTCAAACATTTCTGGTATATGAAAAACATGTTTTTCAATGGCAAAAATCAATGAATATTGTAAATGCACAAACAGTAATATCTCCACATTGCACGGTGCAATTCTGAAATTTTTAGCTTTTTCCTGTTAATCCTAGCATGATAAAGAAGATTCAAAGAGAGTGAGATGCCAGCTCCTTTCATTCAGTCAGTAGCTTCAAACATTTCTGGTATATGAAAAACATGTTTTTCAATGGCAAAAATCAATGAATATTGTAAATGCACAAACAGTAATATCTCCACATTGCAAGGTGCAATTCTGAAATTTTTTGCTTTTTCCTGCTGATCCTAGCATGATAAAGAAGATTCAAAGAGAGTGAGATGCCAGCTCCTTTCATTCAGTCAGTAGCTTCAAACATTTCTGGTATATGAAAAACATGTTTTTCAATGGCAAAAATCAATGAATATTGTAAATGCACAAACAGTAATATCTCCACATTGCACGGTGCAATTCTGAAATTTTTAGCTTTTTCCTGTTAATCCTAGCATGATAAAGAAGATTCAAAGAGAGTGAGATGCCAGCTCCTTTCATTCAGTCAGTAGCTTCAAACATTTCTGGACGTTTTTCAATGGCAAAAATCAATGAATATTGTAAATGCACAAACAGTAATATCTCCACATTGCAAGGTGCAATTCTGAAATTTTTTGCTTTTTCCTGTTAATCCTAGCATGATAAAGAAGATTCAAAGAGAGTGAGATGCCAGCTCCTTTCATTCAGTCAGTAGCTTCAAACATTTCTGGTATATGAAAAACATGTTTTTCAATGGCAAAAATCAATGAATATTGTAAATGCACAAACAGTAATATCTCCACATTGCAAGGTGCAATTCTGAAATTTTTAGCTTTTTCCTGTTAATCCTAGCATGATAAAGAAGATTCAAAGAGAGTGAGATGCCAGCTCCTTTCATTCAGTCAGTAGCTTCAAACATTTCTGGTATATGAAAAACATGTTTTTCAATGGCAAAAATCAATGAATATTGTAAATGCACAAACAGTAATATCTCCACATTGCACGGTGCAATTCTGAAATTTTTAGCTTTTTCCTGTTAATCCTAGCATGATAAAGAAGATTCAAAGAGAGTGAGATGCCAGCTCCTTTCATTCAGTCAGTAGCTTCAAACATTTCTGGACGTTTTTCAATGGCAAAAATCAATGAATATTGTAAATGCACAAACAGTAATATCTCCACATTGCAAGGTGCAATTCTGAAATTTTTTGCTTTTTCCTGTTAATCCTAGCATGATAAAGAAGATTCAAAGAGAGTGAGATGCCAGCTCCTTTCATTCAGTCAGTAGCTTCAAACATTTCTGGTATATGAAAAACATGTTTTTCAATGGCAAAAATCAATGAATATTGTAAATGCACAAACAGTAATATCTCCACATTGCAAGGTGCAATTCTGAAATTTTTAGCTTTTTCCTGTTAATCCTAGCATGATAAAGAAGATTCAAAGAGAGTGAGATGCCAGCTCCTTTCATTCAGTCAGTAGCTTCAAACATTTCTGGTATATGAAAAACATGTTTTTCAATGGCAAAAATCAATGAATATTGTAAATGCACAAACAGTAATATCTCCACATTGCAAGGTGCAATTCTGAAATTGTTTGCTTTTTCCTGCTAATCCTAGCATGATAAAGAAGATTCAAAGAGAGTGAGATGCCAGCTCCTTTCATTCAGTCAGTAGCTTCAAACATTTCTGGTATATGAAAAACATGTTTTTCAATGGCAAAAATCAATGAATATTGTAAATGCACAAACAGTAATATCTCCACATTGCAAGGTGCAATTCTGAAATTTTTAGCTTTTTCCTGTTAATCCTAGCATGATAAAGAAGATTCAAAGAGAGTGAGATGCCAGCTCCTTTCATTCAGTCAGTAGCTTCAAACATTTCTGGTATATGAAAAACATGTTTTTCAATGGCAAAAATCAATGAATATTGTAAATGCACAAACAGTAATATCTCCACATTGCAAGGTGCAATTCTGAAATTGTTTGCTTTTTCCTGCTAATCCTAGCATGATAAAGAAGATTCAAAGAGAGTGAGATGCCAGCTCCTTTCATTCAGTCAGTAGCTTCAAACATTTCTGGTATATGAAAAACATGTTTTTCAATGGCAAAAATCAATGAATATTGTAAATGCACAAACAGTAATATCTCCACATTGCACGGTGCAATTCTGAAATTTTTAGCTTTTTCCTGTTAATCCTAGCATGATAAGGAAGATTCAAAGAGAGTGAGATGCCAGCTCCTTTCATTCAGTCAGTAGCTTCAAACATTTCTGGTATATGAAAAACATGTTTTTCAATGGCAAAAATCAATGAATATTGTAAATGCACAAACAGTAATATCTCCACATTGCAAGGTGCAATTCTGAAATTTTTTGCTTTTTCCTGTTAATCCTAGCATGATAAAGAAGATTCAAAGAGAGTGAGATGCCAGCTCCTTTCATTCAGTCAGTAGCTTCAAACATTTCTGGTATATGAAAAACATGTTTTTCAATGGCAAAAATCAATGAATATTGTAAATGCACAAACAGTAATATCTCCACATTGCAAGGTGCAATTCTGAAATTTTTTGCTTTTTCCTGCTAATCCTAGCATGATAAAGAAGATTCAAAGAGAGTGAGATGCCAGCTCCTTTCATTCAGTCAGTAGCTTCAAACATTTCTGGTATATGAAAAACATGTTTTTCAATGGCAAAAATCAATGAATATTGTAAATGCACAAACAGTAATATCTCCACATTGCACGGTGCAATTCTGAAATTTTTAGCTTTTTCCTGTTAATCCTAGCATGATAAAGAAGATTCAAAGAGAGTGAGATGCCAGCTCCTTTCATTCAGTCAGTAGCTTCAAACATTTCTGGTATATGAAAAACATGTTTTTCAATGGCAAAAATCAATGAATATTGTAAATGCACAAACAGTAATATAGAATCATAGAATCATAGAATGGTAGAGTTGGAAGGGACCTCCTGGGTCATCTGGTCCAACCCCCTGCTCAAAGCAGGATTCACTAGATCATCTCAGACAGATGTCTGTCCAGCCTCTGTTTGAAGACTTCCATTGAAGAGGAACTCACCACCTCTCGTGGCAGCCTGTTCCACTCATTAATCACCCTAACTGTCAAAAAGTTTTTTCTAAAAAAAAACTTTCTGAAATTTTTTGCTTTTTCCTGCTAATCCTAGCATGATAAAGAAGATTCAAAGAGAGTGAGATGCCAGCTCCTTTCATTCAGTCAGTAGCTTCAAACATTTCTGGTATATGAAAAACATGTTTTTCAATGGCAAAAATCAATGAATATTGTAAATGCACAAACAGTAATATCTCCACATTGCACGGTGCAATTCTGAAATTTTTAGCTTTTTCCTGTTAATCCTAGCATGATAAAGAAGATTCAAAGAGAGTGAGATGCCAGCTCCTTTCATTCAGTCAGTAGCTTCAAACATTTCTGGACGTTTTTCAATGGCAAAAATCAATGAATATTGTAAATGCACAAACAGTAATATCTCCACATTGCAAGGTGCAATTCTGAAATTTTTTGCTTTTTCCTGTTAATCCTAGCATGATAAAGAAGATTCAAAGAGAGTGAGATGCCAGCTCCTTTCATTCAGTCAGTAGCTTCAAACATTTCTGGTATATGAAAAACATGTTTTTCAATGGCAAAAATCAATGAATATTGTAAATGCACAAACAGTAATATCTCCACATTGCACGGTGCAATTCTGAAATTTTTAGCTTTTTCCTGTTAATCCTAGCATGATAAAGAAGATTCAAAGAGAGTGAGATGCCAGCTCCTTTCATTCAGTCAGTAGCTTCAAACATTTCTGGTATATGAAAAACATGTTTTTCAATGGCAAAAATCAATGAATATTGTAAATGCACAAACAGTAATATCTCCACATTGCAAGGTGCAATTCTGAAATTTTTTGCTTTTTCCTGTTAATCCTAGCATGATAAAGAAGATTCAAAGAGAGTGAGATGCCAGCTCCTTTCATTCAGTCAGTAGCTTCAAACATTTCTGGTATATGAAAAACATGTTTTTCAATGGCAAAAATCAATTAATATTGTAAATGCACAAACAGTAATATCTCCACATTGCACGGTGCAATTCTGAAATTTTTAGCTTTTTCCTGTTAATCCTAGCATGATAAAGAAGATTCAAAGAGAGTGAGATGCCAGCTCCTTTCATTCAGTCAGTAGCTTCAAACATTTCTGGTATATGAAAAACATGTTTTTCAATGGCAAAAATCAATGAATATTTTAAATGCACAAACAGTAATATCTCCACATTGCAAGGTGCAATTCTGAAATTTTTTGCTTTTTCCTGCTGATCCTAGCATGATAAAGAAGATTCAAAGAGAGTGAGATGCCAGCTCCTTTCATTCAGTCAGTAGCTTCAAACATTTCTGGTATATGAAAAACATGTTTTTCAATGGCAAAAATCAATGAATATTGTAAATGCACAAACAGTAATATCTCCACATTGCAAGGTGCAATTCTGAAATTTTTTGCTTTTTCCTGCTAATCCTAGCATGATAAAGAAGATTCAAAGAGAGTGAGATGCCAGCTCCTTTCATTCAGTCAGTAGCTTCAAACATTTCTGGTATATGAAAAACATGTTTTTCAATGGCAAAAATCAATGAATATTGTAAATGCACAAACAGTAATATCTCCACATTGCACGGTGCAATTCTGAAATTTTTAGCTTTTTCCTGTTAATCCGAGCATGATAAAGAAGATTCAAAGAGAGTGAGATGCCAGCTCCTTTCATTCAGTCAGTAGCTTCAAACATTTCTGGTATATGAAAAACATGTTTTTCAATGGCAAAAATCAATGAATATTGTAAATGCACAAACAGTAATATCTCCACATTGCAAGGTGCAATTCTGAAATTTTTTGCTTTTTCCTGCTAATCCTAGCATGATAAAGAAGATTCAAAGAGAGTGAGATGCCAGCTCCTTTCATTCAGTCAGTAGCTTCAAACATTTCTGGTATATGAAAAACATGTTTTTCAATGGCAAAAATCAATGAATATTGTAAATGCACAAACAGTAATATCTCCACATTGCACGGTGCAATTCTGAAATTTTTAGCTTTTTCCTGTTAATCCTAGCATGATAAAGAAGATTCAAAGAGAGTGAGATGCCAGCTCCTTTCATTCAGTCAGTAGCTTCAAACATTTCTGGACGTTTTTCAATGGCAAAAATCAATGAATATTGTAAATGCACAAACAGTAATATCTCCACATTGCAAGGTGCAATTCTGAAATTTTTTGCTTTTTCCTGTTAATCCTAGCATGATAAAGAAGATTCAAAGAGAGTGAGATGCCAGCTCCTTTCATTCAGTCAGTAGCTTCAAACATTTCTGGTATATGAAAAACATGTTTTTCAATGGCAAAAATCAATGAATATTGTAAATGCACAAACAGTAATATCTCCACATTGCACGGTGCAATTCTGAAATTTTTAGCTTTTTCCTGTTAATCCTAGCATGATAAAGAAGATTCAAAGAGAGTGAGATGCCAGCTCCTTTCATTCAGTCAGTAGCTTCAAACATTTCTGGACGTTTTTCAATGGCAAAAATCAATGAATATTGTAAATGCACAAACAGTAATATCTCCACATTGCAAGGTGCAATTCTGAAATTTTTTGCTTTTTCCTGTTAATCCTAGCATGATAAAGAAGATTCAAAGAGAGTGAGATGCCAGCTCCTTTCATTCAGTCAGTAGCTTCAAACATTTCTGGTATATGAAAAACATGTTTTTCAATGGCAAAAATCAATGAATATTGTAAATGCACAAACAGTAATATCTCCACATTGCACGGTGCAATTCTGAAATTTTTAGCTTTTTCCTGTTAATCCTAGCATGATAAAGAAGATTCAAAGAGAGTGAGATGCCAGCTCCTTTCATTCAGTCAGTAGCTTCAAACATTTCTGGTATATGAAAAACATGTTTTTCAATGGCAAAAATCAATGAATATTGTAAATGCACAAACAGTAATATCTCCACATTGCAAGGTGCAATTCTGAAATTTTTTGCTTTTTCCTGTTAATCCTAGCATGATAAAGAAGATTCAAAGAGAGTGAGATGCCAGCTCCTTTCATTCAGTCAGTATCTTCAAACATTTCTGGTATATGAAAAACATGTTTTTCAATGGCAAAAATCAATGAATATTGTAAATGCACAAACAGTAATATCTCCACATTGCACGGTGCAATTCTGAAATTTTTAGCTTTTTCCTGTTAATCCTAGCATGATAAAGAAGATTCAAAGAGAGTGAGATGCCAGCTCCTTTCATTCAGTCAGTAGCTTCAAACATTTCTGGTATATGAAAAACATGTTTTTCAATGGCAAAAATCAATGAATATTTTAAATGCACAAACAGTAATATCTCCACATTGCAAGGTGCAATTCTGAAATTTTTTGCTTTTTCCTGCTGATCCTAGCATGATAAAGAAGATTCAAAGAGAGTGAGATGCCAGCTCCTTTCATTCAGTCAGTAGCTTCAAACATTTCTGGTATATGAAAAACATGTTTTTCAATGGCAAAAATCAATGAATATTGTAAATGCACAAACAGTAATATCTCCACATTGCAAGGTGCAATTCTGAAATTTTTTGCTTTTTCCTGCTAATCCTAGCATGATAAAGAAGATTCAAAGAGAGTGAGATGCCAGCTCCTTTCATTCAGTCAGTAGCTTCAAACATTTCTGGTATATGAAAAACATGTTTTTCAATGGCAAAAATCAATGAATATTGTAAATGCACAAACAGTAATATCTCCACATTGCACGGTGCAATTCTGAAATTTTTAGCTTTTTCCTGTTAATCCGAGCATGATAAAGAAGATTCAAAGAGAGTGAGATGCCAGCTCCTTTCATTCAGTCAGTAGCTTCAAACATTTCTGGTATATGAAAAACATGTTTTTCAATGGCAAAAATCAATGAATATTGTAAATGCACAAACAGTAATATCTCCACATTGCAAGGTGCAATTCTGAAATTTTTTGCTTTTTCCTGCTAATCCTAGCATGATAAAGAAGATTCAAAGAGAGTGAGATGCCAGCTCCTTTCATTCAGTCAGTAGCTTCAAACATTTCTGGTATATGAAAAACATGTTTTTCAATGGCAAAAATCAATGAATATTGTAAATGCACAAACAGTAATATCTCCACATTGCACGGTGCAATTCTGAAATTTTTAGCTTTTTCCTGTTAATCCTAGCATGATAAAGAAGATTCAAAGAGAGTGAGATGCCAGCTCCTTTCATTCAGTCAGTAGCTTCAAACATTTCTGGACGTTTTTCAATGGCAAAAATCAATGAATATTGTAAATGCACAAACAGTAATATCTCCACATTGCAAGGTGCAATTCTGAAATTTTTTGCTTTTTCCTGTTAATCCTAGCATGATAAAGAAGATTCAAAGAGAGTGAGATGCCAGCTCCTTTCATTCAGTCAGTAGCTTCAAACATTTCTGGTATATGAAAAACATGTTTTTCAATGGCAAAAATCAATGAATATTGTAAATGCACAAACAGTAATATCTCCACATTGCACGGTGCAATTCTGAAATTTTTAGCTTTTTCCTGTTAATCCTAGCATGATAAAGAAGATTCAAAGAGAGTGAGATGCCAGCTCCTTTCATTCAGTCAGTAGCTTCAAACATTTCTGGTATATGAAAAACATGTTTTTCAATGGCAAAAATCAATGAATATTGTAAATGCACAAACAGTAATATCTCCACATTGCAAGGTGCAATTCTGAAATTTTTTGCTTTTTCCTGTTAATCCTAGCATGATAAAGAAGATTCAAAGAGAGTGAGATGCCAGCTCCTTTCATTCCGTCAGTAGCTTCAAACATTTCTGGTATATGAAAAACATGTTTTTCAATGGCAAAAATCAATGAATATTGTAAATGCACAAACAGTAATATCTCCACATTGCAAGGTGCAATTCTGAAATTTTTTGCTTTTTCCTGCTAATCCTAGCATGCTAAAGAAGATTCAAAGAGAGTGAGATGCCAGCTCCTTTCATTCAGTCAGTAGCTTCAAACATTTCTGGTATATGAAAAACATGTTTTTCAATGGCAAAAATCAATGAATATTGTAAATGCACAAACAGTAATATCTCCACATTGCACGGTGCAATTCTGAAATTTTTAGCTTTTTCCTGTTAATCCTAGCATGATAAAGAAGATTCAAAGAGAGTGAGATGCCAGCTCCTTTCATTCAGTCAGTAGCTTCAAACATTTCTGGTATATGAAAAACATGTTTTTCAATGGCAAAAATCAATGAATATTGTAAATGCACAAACAGTAATATCTCCACATTGCAAGGTGCAATTCTGAAATTTTTTGCTTTTTCCTGCTGATCCTAGCATGATAAAGAAGATTCAAAGAGAGTGAGATGCCAGCTCCTTTCATTCAGTCAGTAGCTTCAAACATTTCTGGTATATGAAAAACATGTTTTTCAATGGCAAAAATCAATGAATATTGTAAATGCACAAACAGTAATATCTCCACATTGCACGGTGCAATTCTGAAATTTTTAGCTTTTTCCTGTTAATCCTAGCATGATAAAGAAGATTCAAAGAGAGTGAGATGCCAGCTCCTTTCATTCAGTCAGTAGCTTCAAACATTTCTGGACGTTTTTCAATGGCAAAAATCAATGAATATTGTAAATGCACAAACAGTAATATCTCCACATTGCAAGGTGCAATTCTGAAATTTTTTGCTTTTTCCTGTTAATCCTAGCATGATAAAGAAGATTCAAAGAGAGTGAGATGCCAGCTCCTTTCATTCAGTCAGTAGCTTCAAACATTTCTGGTATATGAAAAACATGTTTTTCAATGGCAAAAATCAATGAATATTGTAAATGCACAAACAGTAATATCTCCACATTGCAAGGTGCAATTCTGAAATTTTTAGCTTTTTCCTGTTAATCCTAGCATGATAAAGAAGATTCAAAGAGAGTGAGATGCCAGCTCCTTTCATTCAGTCAGTAGCTTCAAACATTTCTGGTATATGAAAAACATGTTTTTCAATGGCAAAAATCAATGAATATTGTAAATGCACAAACAGTAATATCTCCACATTGCAAGGTGCAATTCTGAAATTGTTTGCTTTTTCCTGCTAATCCTAGCATGATAAAGAAGATTCAAAGAGAGTGAGATGCCAGCTCCTTTCATTCAGTCAGTAGCTTCAAACATTTCTGGTATATGAAAAACATGTTTTTCAATGGCAAAAATCAATGAATATTGTAAATGCACAAACAGTAATTTCTCCGCATTGCAAGGTGCAATTCTGAAATTTTTTGCTTTTTCCTGCTCCTCTTAGCATGATAAAGAAGATTCAAAGAGAGTGAGATGCCAGCTCCTTTCATTCAGTCAGTAGCTTCAATCATTTCTGGACGTTTTTCAATGGCAAAAATCAATGAATATTGTAAATGCACAAACAGTAATTTCTCCGCATTGCAAGGTGCAATTCTGAAATTTTTTGCTTTTTCCTGCTCCTCTTAGTATGATAAAGAAGATTCAAAGAGAGTGAGATGCCAGCTCCTTTCATTCAGTCAGTAGCTTCAAACATTTCTGGTATATGAATAACATGATGTTTTTCAATGGCAAAAATCAATGAATATTGTAAATGCACAAACAGTAATTTCTCCGCATTGCAAGGTGCAATTCTGAAATTTTTTGCTTTTTCCTGCTCCTCTTAGCATGATAAAGAAGATTCAAAGAGAGTGAGATGCCAGCTCCTTTCATTCAGTCAGTAGCTTCAATCATTTCTGGTATATGAATAACATGATGTTTTTCAATGGCAAAAATTAATGAATATTGTAAATGCACAAACAGTAATTTCTCCGCATTGCAAGGTGCAATTCTGAAATTTTTTGCTTTTTCCTGCTCCTCTTAGCATGATAAAGAAGATTCAAAGAGAGTGAGATGCCAGCTCCTTTCATTCAGTCAGTAGCTTCAATCATTTCTGGACGTTTTTCAATGGCAAAAATCAATGAATATTGTAAATGCACAAACAGTAATTTCTCCGCATTGAAGGTGCAATTCTGAAATTTTTTGCTTTTTCCTGCTCCTCTTAGCATGATAAAGAAGATTCAAAGAGAGTGAGATGCCAGCTCCTTTCATTCAGTCAGTAGCTTCAAACATTTCTGGTATATGAAAAACGTTTTTCAATGGCAAAAATCAATGAATATTGTAAATGCACAAACTAATATCTCCACATTGCAAGGTGCAATTCTGAAATTTTTTGCTTTTTCCTGTTAATCCTAGCATGATAAAGAAGATTCAAAGAGAGTGAGATGCCAGCTCCTTTCATTCAGTCAGTAGCTTCAAACATTTCTGGTATATGAAAAACATGTTTTTCAATGGCAAAAATCAATGAATATTGTAAATGCACAAACAGTAATATCTCCACATTGCAAGGTGCAATTCTGAAATTTTTTGCTTTTTCCTGCTAATCCTAGCATGATAAAGAAGATTCAAAGAGAGTGAGATGCCAGCTCCTTTCATTCAGTCAGTAGCTTCAAACATTTCTGGTATATGAAAAACATGTTTTTCAATGGCAAAAATCAATGAATATTGTAAATGCACAAACAGTAATATCTCCACATTGCACGGTGCAATTCTGAAATTTTTAGCTTTTTCCTGTTAATCCTAGCATGATAAAGAAGATTCAAAGAGAGTGAGATGCCAGCTCCTTTCATTCAGTCAGTAGCTTCAAACATTTCTGGTATATGAAAAACATGTTTTTCAATGGCAAAAATCAATGAATATTGTAAATGCACAAACAGTAATATCTCCACATTGCAAGGTGCAATTCTGAAATTTTTTGCTTTTTCCTGTTAATCCTAGCATGATAAAGAAGATTCAAAGAGAGTGAGATGCCAGCTCCTTTCATTCAGTCAGTAGCTTCAAACATTTCTGGTATATGAAAAACGTTTTTCAATGGCAAAAATCAATGAATATTGTAAATGCACAAACAGTAATATCTCCACATTGCACGGTGCAATTCTGAAATTTTTAGCTTTTTCCTGTTAATCCTAGCATGATAAAGAAGATTCAAAGAGAGTGAGATGCCAGCTCCTTTCATTCAGTCAGTAGCTTCAAACATTTCTGGTATATGAAAAACATGTTTTTCAATGGCAAAAATCAATGAATATTGTAAATGCACAAACAGTAATATCTCCACATTGCAAGGTGCAATTCTGAAATTTTTTGCTTTTTCCTGTTAATCCTAGCATGATAAAGAAGATTCAAAGAGAGTGAGATGCCAGCTCCTTTCATTCAGTCAGTAGCTTCAAACATTTCTGGTATATGAAAAACATGTTTTTCAATGGCAAAAATCAATGAATATTGTAAATGCACAAACAGTAATATCTCCACATTGCAAGGTGCAATTCTGAAATTTTTTGCTTTTTCCTGCTAATCCTAGCATGATAAAGAAGATTCAAAGAGAGTGAGATGCCAGCTCCTTTCATTCAGTCAGTAGCTTCAAACATTTCTGGTATATGAAAAACATGTTTTTCAATGGCAAAAATCAATGAATATTGTAAATGCACAAACAGTAATATCTCCACATTGCACGGTGCAATTCTGAAATTTTTAGCTTTTTCCTGTTAATCCTAGCATGATAAAGAAGATTCAAAGAGAGTGAGATGCCAGCTCCTTTCATTCAGTCAGTAGCTTCAAACATTTCTGGTATATGAAAAACATGTTTTTCAATGGCAAAAATCAATGAATATTGTAAATGCACAAACAGTAATATCTCCACATTGCAAGGTGCAATTCTGAAATTTTTTGCTTTTTCCTGCTAATCCTAGCATGATAAAGAAGATTCAAAGAGAGTGAGATGCCAGCTCCTTTCATTCAGTCAGTAGCTTCAAACATTTCTGGTATATGAAAAACATGTTTTTCAATGGCAAAAATCAATGAATATTGTAAATGCACAAACAGTAATATCTCCACATTGCACGGTGCAATTCTGAAATTTTTAGCTTTTTCCTGTTAATCCTAGCATGATAAAGAAGATTCAAAGAGAGTGAGATGCCAGCTCCTTTCATTCAGTCAGTAGCTTCAAACATTTCTGGTATATGAAAAACATGTTTTTCAATGGCAAAAATCAATGAATATTGTAAATGCACAAACAGTAATATCTCCACATTGCAAGGTGCAATTCTGAAATTTTTTGCTTTTTCCTGTTAATCCTAGCATGATAAAGAAGATTCAAAGAGAGTGAGATGCCAGCTCCTTTCATTCAGTCATTAGCTTCAAACATTTCTGGTATATGAAAAACATGTTTTTCAATGGCAAAAATCAATGAATATTGTAAATGCACAAACAGTAATATCTCCACATTGCACGGTGCAATTCTGAAATTTTTAGCTTTTTCCTGTTAATCCTAGCATGATAAAGAAGATTCAAAGAGAGTGAGATGCCAGCTCCTTTCATTCAGTCAGTAGCTTCAAACATTTCTGGTATATGAAAAACATGTTTTTCAATGGCAAAAATCAATGAATATTGTAAATGCACAAACAGTAATATCTCCACATTGCAAGGTGCAATTCTGAAATTTTTTGCTTTTTCCTGTTAATCCTAGCATGATAAAGAAGATTCAAAGAGAGTGAGATGCCAGCTCCTTTCATTCCGTCAGTAGCTTCAAACATTTCTGGTATATGAAAAACATGTTTTTCAATGGCAAAAATCAATGAATATTGTAAATGCACAAACAGTAATATCTCCACATTGCAAGGTGCAATTCTGAAATTTTTTGCTTTTTCCTGCTAATCCTAGCATGCTAAAGAAGATTCAAAGAGAGTGAGATGCCAGCTCCTTTCATTCAGTCAGTAGCTTCAAACATTTCTGGTATATGAAAAACATGTTTTTCAATGGCAAAAATCAATGAATATTGTAAATGCACAAACAGTAATATCTCCACATTGCACGGTGCAATTCTGAAATTTTTAGCTTTTTCCTGTTAATCCTAGCATGATAAAGAAGATTCAAAGAGAGTGAGATGCCAGCTCCTTTCATTCAGTCAGTAGCTTCAAACATTTCTGGTATATGAAAAACATGTTTTTCAATGGCAAAAATCAATGAATATTGTAAATGCACAAACAGTAATATCTCCACATTGCAAGGTGCAATTCTGAAATTTTTTGCTTTTTCCTGCTGATCCTAGCATGATAAAGAAGATTCAAAGAGAGTGAGATGCCAGCTCCTTTCATTCAGTCAGTAGCTTCAAACATTTCTGGTATATGAAAAACATGTTTTTCAATGGCAAAAATCAATGAATATTGTAAATGCACAAACAGTAATATCTCCACATTGCACGGTGCAATTCTGAAATTTTTAGCTTTTTCCTGTTAATCCTAGCATGATAAAGAAGATTCAAAGAGAGTGAGATGCCAGCTCCTTTCATTCAGTCAGTAGCTTCAAACATTTCTGGACGTTTTTCAATGGCAAAAATCAATGAATATTGTAAATGCACAAACAGTAATATCTCCACATTGCAAGGTGCAATTCTGAAATTTTTTGCTTTTTCCTGTTAATCCTAGCATGATAAAGAAGATTCAAAGAGAGTGAGATGCCAGCTCCTTTCATTCAGTCAGTAGCTTCAAACATTTCTGGTATATGAAAAACATGTTTTTCAATGGCAAAAATCAATGAATATTGTAAATGCACAAACAGTAATATCTCCACATTGCAAGGTGCAATTCTGAAATTTTTAGCTTTTTCCTGTTAATCCTAGCATGATAAAGAAGATTCAAAGAGAGTGAGATGCCAGCTCCTTTCATTCAGTCAGTAGCTTCAAACATTTCTGGTATATGAAAAACATGTTTTTCAATGGCAAAAATCAATGAATATTGTAAATGCACAAACAGTAATATCTCCACATTGCAAGGTGCAATTCTGAAATTGTTTGCTTTTTCCTGCTAATCCTAGCATGATAAAGAAGATTCAAAGAGAGTGAGATGCCAGCTCCTTTCATTCAGTCAGTAGCTTCAAACATTTCTGGTATATGAAAAACATGTTTTTCAATGGCAAAAATCAATGAATATTGTAAATGCACAAACAGTAATTTCTCCGCATTGCAAGGTGCAATTCTGAAATTTTTTGCTTTTTCCTGCTCCTCTTAGCATGATAAAGAAGATTCAAAGAGAGTGAGATGCCAGCTCCTTTCATTCAGTCAGTAGCTTCAATCATTTCTGGACGTTTTTCAATGGCAAAAATCAATGAATATTGTAAATGCACAAACAGTAATTTCTCCGCATTGCAAGGTGCAATTCTGAAATTTTTTGCTTTTTCCTGCTCCTCTTAGTATGATAAAGAAGATTCAAAGAGAGTGAGATGCCAGCTCCTTTCATTCAGTCAGTAGCTTCAAACATTTCTGGTATATGAATAACATGATGTTTTTCAATGGCAAAAATCAATGAATATTGTAAATGCACAAACAGTAATTTCTCCGCATTGCAAGGTGCAATTCTGAAATTTTTTGCTTTTTCCTGCTCCTCTTAGCATGATAAAGAAGATTCAAAGAGAGTGAGATGCCAGCTCCTTTCATTCAGTCAGTAGCTTCAATCATTTCTGGTATATGAATAACATGATGTTTTTCAATGGCAAAAATTAATGAATATTGTAAATGCACAAACAGTAATTTCTCCGCATTGCAAGGTGCAATTCTGAAATTTTTTGCTTTTTCCTGCTCCTCTTAGCATGATAAAGAAGATTCAAAGAGAGTGAGATGCCAGCTCCTTTCATTCAGTCAGTAGCTTCAATCATTTCTGGACGTTTTTCAATGGCAAAAATCAATGAATATTGTAAATGCACAAACAGTAATTTCTCCGCATTGAAGGTGCAATTCTGAAATTTTTTGCTTTTTCCTGCTCCTCTTAGCATGATAAAGAAGATTCAAAGAGAGTGAGATGCCAGCTCCTTTCATTCAGTCAGTAGCTTCAAACATTTCTGGTATATGAAAAACGTTTTTCAATGGCAAAAATCAATGAATATTGTAAATGCACAAACTAATATCTCCACATTGCAAGGTGCAATTCTGAAATTTTTTGCTTTTTCCTGTTAATCCTAGCATGATAAAGAAGATTCAAAGAGAGTGAGATGCCAGCTCCTTTCATTCAGTCAGTAGCTTCAAACATTTCTGGTATATGAAAAACATGTTTTTCAATGGCAAAAATCAATGAATATTGTAAATGCACAAACAGTAATATCTCCACATTGCAAGGTGCAATTCTGAAATTTTTTGCTTTTTCCTGCTAATCCTAGCATGATAAAGAAGATTCAAAGAGAGTGAGATGCCAGCTCCTTTCATTCAGTCAGTAGCTTCAAACATTTCTGGTATATGAAAAACATGTTTTTCAATGGCAAAAATCAATGAATATTGTAAATGCACAAACAGTAATATCTCCACATTGCACGGTGCAATTCTGAAATTTTTAGCTTTTTCCTGTTAATCCTAGCATGATAAAGAAGATTCAAAGAGAGTGAGATGCCAGCTCCTTTCATTCAGTCAGTAGCTTCAAACATTTCTGGTATATGAAAAACATGTTTTTCAATGGCAAAAATCAATGAATATTGTAAATGCACAAACAGTAATATCTCCACATTGCAAGGTGCAATTCTGAAATTTTTTGCTTTTTCCTGTTAATCCTAGCATGATAAAGAAGATTCAAAGAGAGTGAGATGCCAGCTCCTTTCATTCAGTCAGTAGCTTCAAACATTTCTGGTATATGAAAAACGTTTTTCAATGGCAAAAATCAATGAATATTGTAAATGCACAAACAGTAATATCTCCACATTGCACGGTGCAATTCTGAAATTTTTAGCTTTTTCCTGTTAATCCTAGCATGATAAAGAAGATTCAAAGAGAGTGAGATGCCAGCTCCTTTCATTCAGTCAGTAGCTTCAAACATTTCTGGTATATGAAAAACATGTTTTTCAATGGCAAAAATCAATGAATATTGTAAATGCACAAACAGTAATATCTCCACATTGCAAGGTGCAATTCTGAAATTTTTTGCTTTTTCCTGTTAATCCTAGCATGATAAAGAAGATTCAAAGAGAGTGAGATGCCAGCTCCTTTCATTCAGTCAGTAGCTTCAAACATTTCTGGTATATGAAAAACATGTTTTTCAATGGCAAAAATCAATGAATATTGTAAATGCACAAACAGTAATATCTCCACATTGCAAGGTGCAATTCTGAAATTTTTTGCTTTTTCCTGCTAATCCTAGCATGATAAAGAAGATTCAAAGAGAGTGAGATGCCAGCTCCTTTCATTCAGTCAGTAGCTTCAAACATTTCTGGTATATGAAAAACATGTTTTTCAATGGCAAAAATCAATGAATATTGTAAATGCACAAACAGTAATATCTCCACATTGCACGGTGCAATTCTGAAATTTTTAGCTTTTTCCTGTTAATCCTAGCATGATAAAGAAGATTCAAAGAGAGTGAGATGCCAGCTCCTTTCATTCAGTCAGTAGCTTCAAACATTTCTGGTATATGAAAAACATGTTTTTCAATGGCAAAAATCAATGAATATTGTAAATGACACAAACAGTAATATCTCCACATTGCAAGGTGCAATTCTGAAATTTTTTGCTTTTTCCTGCTAATCCTAGCATGATAAAGAAGATTCAAAGAGAGTGAGATGCCAGCTCCTTTCATTCAGTCAGTAGCTTCAACATTTCTGGTATATGAAAAACATGTTTTTCAATGGCAAAAATCAATGAATATTGTAAATGCACAAACAGTAATATCTCCACATTGCACGGTGCAATTCTGAAATTTTTTGCTTTTCCTGTTAATCCTAGCATGATAAAGAAGATTCAAAGAGAGTGAGATGCCAGCTCCTTCATTCAGTCAGTAGCTTCAAACATTTCTGGTATATGAAAAACATGTTTTTCAATGGCAAAAATCAATGAATATTGTAAATGCACAAACAGTAATATCTCCACATTGCACAGTGCAATTCTGAAATTTTTAGCTTTTTCCTGTTAATCCTAGCATGATAAAGAAGATTCAAAGAGAGTGAGATGCCAGCTCCTTTCATTCAGTCAGTAGCTTCAAACATTTCTGGTATATGAAAAACATGTTTTTCAATGGCAAAAATCAATGAATATTGTAAATGCACAAACAGTAATATCTCCACATTGCAAGGTGCAATTCTGAAATTTTTTGCTTTTTCCTGCTAATCCTAGCATGATAAAGAAGATTCAAAGAGAGTGAGATGCCAGCTCCTTTCATTCAGTCAGAAGCTTCAAACATTTCTGGTATATGAAAAACATGTTTTTCAATGGCAAAAATCAATGAATATTGTAAATGCACAAACAGTAATATCTCCACATTGCACGGTGCAATTCTGAAATTTTTAGCTTTTTCCTGTTAATCCTAGCATGATAAAGAAGATTCAAAGAGAGTGAGATGCCAGCTCCTTTCATTCAGTCAGTAGCTTCAAACATTTCTGGTATATGAAAAACATGTTTTTCAATGGCAAAAATCAATGAATATTGTAAATGCACAAACAGTAATATCTCCACATTGCAAGGTGCAATTCTGAAATTTTTTGCTTTTTCCTGCTAATCCTAGCATGATAAAGAAGATTCAAAGAGAGTGAGATGCCAGCTCCTTTCATTCAGTCAGTAGCTTCAAACATTTCTGGTATATGAAAAACATGTTTTTCAATGGCAAAAATCAATGAATATTGTAAATGCACAAACAGTAATATCTCCACATTGCACGGTGCAATTCTGAAATTTTTAGCTTTTCCTGTTAATCCTAGCATGATAAAGAAGATTCAAAGAGAGTGAGATGCCAGCTCCTTTCATTCAGTCAGTAGCTTCAAACATTTCTGGTATATGAAAAACATGTTTTTCAATGGCAAAAATCAATGAATATTGTAAATGCACAAACAGTAATATCTCCACATTGCAAGGTGCAATTCTGAAATTTTTTGCTTTTTCCTGTTAATCCTAGCATGATAAAGAAGATTCAAAGAGAGTGAGATGCCAGCTCCTTTCATTCAGTCAGTAGCTTCAAACATTTCTGGTATATGAAAAACATGTTTTTCAATGGCAAAAATCAATGAATATTGTAAATGCACAACAGTAATATCTCCACATTGCAAGGTGCAATTCTGAAATTTTTTGCTTTTTCCTGCTAATCCTAGCATGATAAAGAAGATTCAAAGAGAGTGAGATGCCAGCTCCTTTCATTCAGTCAGTAGCTTCAAACATTTCTGGTATATGAAAAACATGTTTTTCAATGGCAAAAATCAATGAATATTGTAAATGCACAAACAGTAATATCTCCACATTGCAAGGTGCAATTCTGAAATTTTTTGCTTTTTCCTGCTAATCCTAGCATGATAAAGAAGATTCAAAGAGAGTGAGATGCCAGCTCCTTTCATTCAGTCAGTAGCTTCAAACATTTCTGGTATATGAAAAACATGTTTTTCAATGGCAAAAATCAATGAATATTGTAAATGCACAAACAGTAATATCTCCACATTGCACGGTGCAATTCTGAAATTTTTAGCTTTTTCCTGCTAATCCTAGCATGATAAAGAAGATTCAAAGAGAGTGAGATGCCAGCTCCTTTCATTCAGTCAGTAGCTTCAAACATTTCTGGTATATGAAAAACATGTTTTTCAATGGCAAAAATCAATGAATATTGTAAATGCACAAACAGTAATATCTCCACATTGCACGGTGCAATTCTGAAATTTTTTGCTTTTTCCTGTTAATCCTAGCATGATAAAGAAGATTCAAAGAGAGTGAGATGCCAGCTCCTTTCATTCAGTCAGTAGCTTCAAACATTTCTGGTATATGAAAAACATGTTTTTCAATGGCAAAAATCAATGAATATTGTAAATGCACAAACAGTAATATCTCCACATTGCAAGGTGCAATTCTGAATTTTTGCTTTTTCCTGTTAATCCTAGCATGATAAAGAAGATTCAAAGAGAGTGAGATGCCAGCTCCTTTCATTCAGTCAGTAGCTTCAAACATTTCTGGTATATGAAAAACATGTTTTTCAATGGCAAAAATCAATGAATATTGTAAATGCACAACAGTAATATCTCCACATTGCAAGGTGCAATTCTGAATTTTTTGCTTTTCCTGCTAATCCTAGCATGATAAAGAAGATTCAAAGAGAGTGAGATGCCAGCTCCTTTCATTCAGTCAGTAGCTTCAAACATTTCTGGTATATGAAAAACATGTTTTTCAATGGCAAAAATCAATGAATATTGTAAATGCACAAACAGTAATATCTCCACATTGCACGGTGCAATTCTGAAATTTTTTTGCTTTTTCCTGTTAATCCTAGCATGATAAAGAAGATTCAAAGAGAGTGAGATGCCAGCTCCTTTCATTCAGTCAGTAGCTTCAAACATTTCTGGTATATGAAAAACATGTTTTTCAATGGCAAAAATCAATGAATATTGTAAATGCACAAACAGTAATATCTCCACATTGCACAGTGCAATTCTGAAATTTTAGCTTTTTCCTGTTAATCCTAGCATGATAAAGAAGATTCAAAGAGAGTGAGATGCCAGCTCCTTTCATTCAGTCAGTAGCTTCAAACATTTCTGGTATATGAAAAACATGTTTTTCAATGGCAAAAATCAATGAATATTGTAAATGCACAAACAGTAATATCTCCACATTGCAAGGTGCAATTCTGAAATTTTTTGCTTTTTCCTGCTAATCCTAGCATGATAAAGAAGATTCAAAGAGAGTGAGATGCCAGCTCCTTTCATTCAGTCAGAAGCTTCAAACATTTCTGGTATATGAAAAACATGTTTTCAATGGCAAAAATCAATGAATATTGTAAATGCACAAACAGTAATATCTCCACATTGCACGGTGCAATTCTGAAATTTTTAGCTTTTTCCTGTTAATCCTAGCATGATAAAGAAGATTCAAAGAGAGTGAGATGCCAGCTCCTTTCATTCAGTCAGTAGCTTCAAACATTTCTGGTATATGAAAAACATGTTTTTCAATGGCAAAAATCAATGAATATTGTAAATGCACAAACAGTAATATCTCCACATTGCAAGGTGCAATTCTGAAATTTTTTGCTTTTTCCTGCTAATCCTAGCATGATAAAGAAGATTCAAAGAGAGTGAGATGCCAGCTCCTTTCATTCAGTCAGTAGCTTCAAACATTTCTGGTATATGAAAAACATGTTTTTCAATGGCAAAAATCAATGAATATTGTAAATGCACAAACAGTAATATCTCCACATTGCACGGTGCAATTCTGAAATTTTTAGCTTTTTCCTGTTAATCCTAGCATGATAAAGAAGATTCAAAGAGAGTGAGATGCCAGCTCCTTTCATTCAGTCAGTAGCTTCAAACATTTCTGGTATATGAAAAACATGTTTTTCAATGGCAAAAATCAATGAATATTGTAAATGCACAAACAGTAATATCTCCACATTGCAAGGTGCAATTCTGAAATTTTTTGCTTTTTCCTGTTAATCCTAGCATGATAAAGAAGATTCAAAGAGAGTGAGATGCCAGCTCCTTTCATTCAGTCAGTAGCTTCAAACATTTCTGGTATATGAAAAACATGTTTTTCAATGGCAAAAATCAATGAATATTGTAAATGCACAAACAGTAATATCTCCACATTGCAAGGTGCAATTCTGAAATTTTTTGCTTTTTCCTGCTAATCCTAGCATGATAAAGAAGATTCAAAGAGAGTGAGATGCCAGCTCCTTTCATTCAGTCAGTAGCTTCAAACATTTCTGGTATATGAAAAACATGTTTTTCAATGGCAAAAATCAATGAATATTGTAAATGCACAAACAGTAATATCTCCACATTGCAAGGTGCAATTCTGAAATTTTTTGCTTTTTCCTGCTAATCCTAGCATGATAAAGAAGATTCAAAGAGAGTGAGATGCCAGCTCCTTTCATTCAGTCAGTAGCTTCAAACATTTCTGGTATATGAAAAACATGTTTTTCAATGGCAAAAATCAATGAATATTGTAAATGCACAAACAGTAATATCTCCACATTGCAAGGTGCAATTCTGAAATTTTTTGCTTTTTCCTGCTAATCCTAGCATGATAAAGAAGATTCAAAGAGAGTGAGATGCCAGCTCCTTTCATTCAGTCAGTAGCTTCAAACATTTCTGGTATATGAAAAACATGTTTTTCAATGGCAAAAATCAATGAATATTGTAAATGCACAAACAGTAATATCTCCACATTGCACGGTGCAATTCTGAAATTTTTAGCTTTTTTCCTGTTAATCCTAGCATGATAAAGAAGATTCAAAGAGAGTCAGATGCCAGCTCCTTTCATTCAGTCAGTAGCTTCAAACATTTTCTGGTATATGAAAAACATGTTTTTCAATGGCAAAAATCAATGAATATTGTAAATGCACAAACAGTAATATCTCCACATTGCAAGGTGCAATTCTGAAATTTTTGCTTTTTCCTGCTAATCCTAGCATGATAAAGAAGATTCAAAGAGAGTGAGATGCCAGCTCCTTTCATTCAGTCAGTAGCTTCAAACATTTCTGGTATATGAAAAACATGTTTTTCAATGGCAAAAATCAATGAATATTGTAAATGCACAAACAGTAATATCTCCACATTGCATGGTGCAATTCTGAAATTTTTAGCTTTTTCCTGTTAATCCTAGCATGATAAAGATTCAAAGAGAGTGAGATGCCAGCTCCTTTCATTCAGTCAGTAGCTTCAAACATTTCTGGTATATGAAAAACGTTTTTCAATGGCAAAAATCAATGAATATTGTAAATGCACAAACAGTAATATCTCCACATTGCAAGGTGCAATTCTGAAATTTTTTGCTTTTTCCTGCTAATCCTAGCATGATAAGAAGATTCAAAGAGAGTGAGATGCCAGCTCCTTTCATTCAGTCAGTAGCTTCAAACATTTCTGGTATATGAAAAACATGTTTTTCAATGGCAAAATCAATGAATATTGTAAATGCACAAACAGTAATATCTCCACATTGCACGGTGCAATTCTGAAATTTTTAGCTTTTTCCTGTTAATCCTAGCATGATAAAGAAGATTCAAAGAGAGTGAGATGCCAGCTCCTTTCATTCAGTCAGTAGCTTCAAACATTTCTGGTATATGAAAAACGTTTTTCAATGGCAAAAATCAATGAATATTGTAAATGCACAAACAGTAATATCTCCACATTGCAAGGTGCAATTCTGAAATTTTTTGCTTTTTCCTGCTAATCCTAGCATGATAAAGAAGATTCAAAGAGAGTGAGATGCCAGCTCCTTTCATTCAGTCAGTAGCTTCAAACATTTCTGGTATATGAAAAACATGTTTTTCAATGGCAAAAATCAATGAATATTGTAAATGCACAAACAGTAATATCTCCACATTGCACGGTGCAATTCTGAAATTTTTAGCTTTTTCCTGTTAATCCTAGCATGATAAAGAAGATTCAAAGAGAGTGAGATGCCAGCTCCTTTCATTCAGTCAGTAGCTTCAAACATTTCTGGTATATTAAAAACATGTTTTTCAATGGCAAAAATCAATGAATATTGTAAATGCACAAACAGTAATATCTCCACATTGCAAGGTGCAATTCTGAAATTTTTTGCTTTTTCCTGTTAATCCTAGCATGATAAAGAAGATTCAAAGAGAGTGAGATGCCAGCTCCTTTCATTCAGTCAGTAGCTTCAAACATTTCTGGTATATGAAAAACATGTTTTTCAATGGCAAAAATCAATGAATATTGTAAATGCACAAACAGTAATATCTCCACATTGCAAGGTGCAATTCTGAAATTTTTTGCTTTTTCCTGCTAATCCTAGCATGATAAAGAAGATTCAAAGAGAGTGAGATGCCAGCTCCTTTCATTCAGTCAGTAGCTTCAAACATTTCTGGTATATGAAAAACATGTTTTTCAATGGCAAAAATCAATGAATATTGTAAATGCACAAACAGTAATATCTCCACATTGCAAGGTGCAATTCTGAAATTTTTTGCTTTTTCCTGCTAATCCTAGCATGATAAAGAAGATTCAAAGAGAGTGAGATGCCAGCTCCTTTCATTCAGTCAGTAGCTTCAAACATTTCTGGTATATGAAAAACATGTTTTTCAATGGCAAAAATCAATGAATATTGTAAATGCACAAACAGTAATATCTCCACATTGCACGGTGCAATTCTGAAATTTTTTGCTTTTTCCTGTTAATCCTAGCATGATAAAGAAGATTCAAAGAGAGTGAGATGCCAGCTCCTTTCATTCAGTCAGTAGCTTCAAACATTTCTGGTATATGAAAACATGTTTTTCAATGGCAAAAATCAATGAATATTGTAAATGCACAAACAGTAATATCTCCACATTGCACAGTGCAATTCTGAAATTTTTAGCTTTTTCCTGTTAATCCTAGCATGATAAAGAAGATTCAAAGAGAGTGAGATGCCAGCTCCTTTCATTCAGTCAGTAGCTTCAAACATTTCTGGTATATGAAAAACATGTTTTTCAATGGCAAAAATCAATGAATATTGTAAATGCACAAACAGTAATATCTCCACATTGCAAGGTGCAATTCTGAAATTTTTTGCTTTTTCCTGTTAATCCTAGCATGATAAAGAAGATTCAAAGAGAGTGAGATGCCAGCTCCTTTCATTCAGTCAGAAGCTTCAAACATTTCTGGTATATGAAAAACATGTTTTTCAATGGCAAAAATCAATGAATATTGTAAATGCACAAACAGTAATATCTCCACATTGCACGGTGCAATTCTGAAATTTTTAGCTTTTTCCTGTTAATCCTAGCATGATAAAGAAGATTCAAAGAGAGTGAGATGCCAGCTCCTTTCATTCAGTCAGTAGCTTCAAACATTTCTGGTATATGAAAAACATGTTTTTCAATGGCAAAAATCAATGAATATTGTAAATGCACAAACAGTAATATCTCCACATTGCAAGGTGCAATTCTGAAATTTTTTGCTTTTTCCTGCTAATCCTAGCATGATAAAGAAGATTCAAAGAGAGTGAGATGCCAGCTCCTTTCATTCAGTCAGTAGCTTCAAACATTTCTGGTATATGAAAAACATGTTTTTCAATGGCAAAAATCAATGAATATTGTAAATGCACAAACAGTAATATCTCCACATTGCACGGTGCAATTCTGAAATTTTTAGCTTTTTCCTGTTAATCCTAGCATGATAAAGAAGATTCAAAGAGAGTGAGATGCCAGCTCCTTTCATTCAGTCAGTAGCTTCAAACATTTCTGGTATATGAAAAACATGTTTTTCAATGGCAAAAATCAATGAATATTGTAAATGCACAAACAGTAATATCTCCACATTGCAAGGTGCAATTCTGAAATTTTTGCTTTTTCCTGTTAATCCTAGCATGATAAAGAAGATTCAAAGAGAGTGAGATGCCAGCTCCTTTCATTCAGTCAGTAGCTTCAAACATTTCTGGTATATGAAAAACATGTTTTTCAATGGCAAAAATCAATGAATATTGTAAATGCACAAACAGTAATATCTCCACATTGCAAGGTGCAATTCTGAAATTTTTTGCTTTTTCCTGCTAATCCTAGCATGATAAAGAAGATTCAAAGAGAGTGAGATGCCAGCTCCTTTCATTCAGTCAGTAGCTTCAAACATTTCTGGTATATGAAAAACATGTTTTTCAATGGCAAAAATCAATGAATATTGTAAATGCACAAACAGTAATATCTCCACATTGCAAGGTGCAATTCTGAATTTTTTGCTTTTTCCTGCTAATCCTAGCATGATAAAGAAGATTCAAAGAGAGTGAGATGCCAGCTCCTTTCATTCAGTCAGTAGCTTCAAACATTTCTGGTATATGAAAAACATGTTTTTCAATGGCAAAAATCAATGAATATTGTAAATGCACAAACAGTAATATCTCCACATTGCAAGGTGCAATTCTGAAATTTTTTGCTTTTTCCTGCTAATCCTAGCATGATAAAGAAGATTCAAAGAGAGTGAGATGCCAGCTCCTTTCATTCAGTCAGTAGCTTCAAACATTTCTGGTATATGAAAAACATGTTTTTCAATGGCAAAAAATCAATGAATATTGTAAATGCACAAACAGTAATATCTCCACATTGCACAGGTGCAATTCTGAAATTTTTTGCTTTTTCCTGTTAATCCTAGCATGATAAAGAAGATTCAAAGAGAGTGAGATGCCAGCTCCTTTCATTCAGTCAGTAGCTTCAAACATTTCTGGTATATGAAAAACATGTTTTTCAATGGCAAAAATCAATGAATATTGTAAATGCACAAACAGTAATATCTCCACATTGCACAGTGCAATTCTGAAATTTTTAGCTTTTTCCTGTTAATCCTAGCATGATAAAGAAGATTCAAAGAGAGTGAGATGCCAGCTCCTTTCATTCAGTCAGTAGCTTCAAACATTTCTGGTATATGAAAAACATGTTTTTCAATGGCAAAAATCAATGAATATTGTAAATGCACAAACAGTAATATCTCCACATTGCACAGTGCAATTCTGAAATTTTTAGCTTTTTCCTGTTAATCCTAGCATGATAAAGAAGATTCAAAGAGAGTGAGATGCCAGCTCCTTTCATTCAGTCAGTAGCTTCAAACATTTCTGGTATATGAAAAACATGTTTTTCAATGGCAAAATCAATGAATATTGTAAATGCACAAACAGTAATATCTCCACATTGCAAGGTGCAATTCTGAAATTTTTTGCTTTTTCCTGCTAATCCTAGCATGATAAAGAAGATTCAAAGAGAGTGAGATGCCAGCTCCTTTCATTCAGTCAGAAGCTTCAAACATTTCTGGTATATGAAAAACATGTTTTTCAATGGCAAAAATCAATGAATATTGTAAATGCACAAACAGTAATATCTCCACATTGCACGGTGCAATTCTGAAATTTTTAGCTTTTTCCTGTTAATCCTAGCATGATAAAGAAGATTCAAAGAGAGTGAGATGCCAGCTCCTTTCATTCAGTCAGTAGCTTCAAACATTTCTGGTATATGAAAAACATGTTTTTCAATGGCAAAAATCAATGAATATTGTAAATGCACAAACAGTAATATCTCCACATTGCAAGGTGCAATTCTGAAATTTTTTGCTTTTTCCTGTTAATCCTAGCATGATAAAGAAGATTCAAAGAGAGTGAGATGCCAGCTCCTTTCATTCAGTCAGTAGCTTCAAACATTTCTGGTATATGAAAAACATGTTTTTCAATGGCAAAAATCAATGAATATTGTAAATGCACAAACAGTAATATCTCCACATTGCAAGGTGCAATTCTGAAATTTTTTGCTTTTTCCTGTTAATCCTAGCATGATAAAGAAGATTCAAAGAGAGTGAGATGCCAGCTCCTTTCATTCAGTCAGTAGCTTCAAACATTTCTGGTATATGAAAAACATGTTTTTCAATGGCAAAAATCAATGAATATTGTAAATGCACAAACAGTAATATCTCCACATTGCAAGGTGCAATTCTGAAATTTTTTGCTTTTTCCTGTTAATCCTAGCATGATAAAGAAGATTCAAAGAGAGTGAGATGCCAGCTCCTTTCATTCAGTCAGTAGCTTCAAACATTTCTGGTATATGAAAAACATGTTTTTCAATGGCAAAAATCAATGAATATTGTAAATGCACAAACAGTAATATCTCCACATTGCAAGGTGCAATTCTGAAATTTTTGCTTTTTCCTGCTAATCCTAGCATGATAAAGAAGATTCAAAGAGAGTGAGATGCCAGCTCCTTTCATTCAGTCAGTAGCTTCAAACATTTCTGGTATATGAAAAACATGTTTTTCAATGGCAAAAATCAATGAATATTGTAAATGCACAAACAGTAATATCTCCACATTGCAAGGTGCAATTCTGAAATTTTTGCTTTTTCTGCTAATCCTAGCATGATAAAGAAGATTCTAAAGAGAGTGAGATGCCAGCTCCTTTCATTCAGTCAGTAGCTTCAAACATTTCTGGTATATGAAAACATGTTTTTTCAATGGCAAAAATCAATGAATATTGTAAATGCACAAACAGTAATATCTCACATTGCAAGGTGCAATCTGAAATTTTTGCTTTTTCCTGCTAATCCTAGCATGATAAGAAGATTCAAGAGAGTGAGATGCCAGCTCCTTTCATTCAGTCAGTAGCTTCAAACATTTCTGGTATATGAAAAAACATGTTTTTCAATGGCAAAAATCAATGAATATTGTAAATGCACAAACAGTAATATCTCCCACATTGCAACGGTGCAATTCTGAAATTTTTAGCTTTTTTCCTGTAATACTCCTAGCATGATAAAGAAGAT
>NW_027366370.1:0-73918 GCF_046119375.1 Phyllobates terribilis | reverse complement strand
TCCGGGTGTGCTGACCCCTGCGATTTCCCCAAATGCGGGAAACTCGACTGCATAATTTGTGGTAGTGGGGGACTGCGTTCGCGCTTTCCCCTGATTTCCTCCAGTCAATGACAGAACAGTGCTTTGGGAATGATGAGAAGCTCGGAGAGGTGGACGTGGCCTTTGGCTCCCCCTTGTGGGCCTACGCCGCCACCTTCTCCCTGCCCTGGCTAAGAAGGGACGAGTTGCTTGCTTCTTTGTTGGCTTGGGGCCTTTTGCCTTTGCTTTGTGCTTTGTTTGTTGGACTTGGCGCCCCCTGCCTGCTGCTGGGGATTGATCTGCTCGTTTGCATCTCATTCACTTGGTGACGACATGGCTCCCTCTGCTCTTCTGCAGGTGTCGGGACTAGCGCCCCAACATGCTGGATTTGCAGCGAACCAAAGGCATGCTTTGGAGCACACGAGGCAACGCCGTGTTCCAGGGAGAGCGCGAGCGGCCGAAAGCCTCCTCCTGCGCAGGCACGCTCAAGGGTGGCCACTTGCAGCGTCCCCATCTCGCGGCCGGAGCTGGAGTTGTGAGTGGCCCGCCGGTGCACAGCTGTCTGCCGTTCGGTCGGTCGACCCGAAGCAGCTGCTGGGCCTGCCCTTGAGCCTCCTCCACCGTGCGTCCTCCTGGCCGCAGCTGAGTGAGTCACGACAGGGTGCCAGCAGAGGGTGGCAGCTGCAGAGCTCTAGCTGCCTGCCTGTTCCCGGCCGCAGCGACGTAGTGCTTGGGAGCAGCCGCCCCTATATGCAAATGATCAGGCTGCTGCTGCTGTGCATCTTGGACGGTTTTCCGCTTGAGCTCGGCCTGCCCTCTGGGGGACGGACGGGGCGTCAGCTGCGCCTTGAGCGCCCGGCGTCACCCACTCGGGGAGCGTCCGTGCAGGCGCCGCCGGGCCACACCACCCCTTACTTTTGGTGCACGAGACTCCGCGATGCTGGGGGGCTGCGCCAGAGGGGCGCTCGTCGGCCCGGCGGGCTCCAACTCATACTTACCTGGCAGGGGAGATACCATGATCACTAAGGTGGTTCTCCCAGGGTGAGGCTCATCCATTGCACTCCGGGTGTGCTGACCCCTGCGATTTCCCCAAATGCGGGAAACTCGACTGCATAATTTGTGGTAGTGGGGGACTGCGTTCGCGCTTTCCCCTGATTTCCTCCAGTCAATGACAGAACAGTGCTTTGGGAATGATGAGAAGCTCGGAGAGGTGGACGTGGCCTTTGGCTCCCCCTTGTGGGCCTACGCCGCCACCTTCTCCCTGCCCTGGCTAAGAAGGGACGAGTTGCTTGCTTCTTTGTTGGCTTGGGGCCTTTTGCCTTTGCTTTGTGCTTTGTTTGTTGGACTTGGCGCCCCCTGCCTGCTGCTGGGGATTGATCTGCTCGTTTGCATCTCATTCACTTGGTGACGACATGGCTCCCTCTGCTCTTCTGCAGGTGTCGGGACTAGCGCCCCAACATGCTGGATTTGCAGCGAACCAAAGGCATGCTTTGGAGCACACGAGGCAACGCCGTGTTCCAGGGAGAGCGCGAGCGGCCGAAAGCCTCCTCCTGCGCAGGCACGCTCAAGGGTGGCCACTTGCAGCGTCCCCATCTCGCGGCCGGAGCTGGAGTTGTGAGTGGCCCGCCGGTGCACAGCTGTCTGCCGTTCGGTCGGTCGACCCGAAGCAGCTGCTGGGCCTGCCCTTGAGCCTCCTCCACCGTGCGTCCTCCTGGCCGCAGCTGAGTGAGTCACGACAGGGTGCCAGCAGAGGGTGGCAGCTGCAGAGCTCTAGCTGCCTGCCTGTTCCCGGCCGCAGCGACGTAGTGCTTGGGAGCAGCCGCCCCTATATGCAAATGATCAGGCTGCTGCTGCTGTGCATCTTGGACGGTTTTCCGCTTGAGCTCGGCCTGCCCTCTGGGGGACGGACGGGGCGTCAGCTGCGCCTTGAGCGCCCGGCGTCACCCACTCGGGGAGCGTCCGTGCAGGCGCCGCCGGGCCACACCACCCCTTACTTTTGGTGCACGAGACTCCGCGATGCTGGGGGGCTGCGCCAGAGGGGCGCTCGTCGGCCCGGCGGGCTCCAACTCATACTTACCTGGCAGGGGAGATACCATGATCACTAAGGTGGTTCTCCCAGGGTGAGGCTCATCCATTGCACTCCGGGTGTGCTGACCCCTGCGATTTCCCCAAATGCGGGAAACTCGACTGCATAATTTGTGGTAGTGGGGGACTGCGTTCGCGCTTTCCCCTGATTTCCTCCAGTCAATGACAGAACAGTGCTTTGGGAATGATGAGAAGCTCGGAGAGGTGGACGTGGCCTTTGGCTCCCCCTTGTGGGCCTACGCCGCCACCTTCTCCCTGCCCTGGCTAAGAAGGGACGAGTTGCTTGCTTCTTTGTTGGCTTGGGGCCTTTTGCCTTTGCTTTGTGCTTTGTTTGTTGGACTTGGCGCCCCCTGCCTGCTGCTGGGGATTGATCTGCTCGTTTGCATCTCATTCACTTGGTGACGACATGGCTCCCTCTGCTCTTCTGCAGGTGTCGGGACTAGCGCCCCAACATGCTGGATTTGCAGCGAACCAAAGGCATGCTTTGGAGCACACGAGGCAACGCCGTGTTCCAGGGAGAGCGCGAGCGGCCGAAAGCCTCCTCCTGCGCAGGCACGCTCAAGGGTGGCCACTTGCAGCGTCCCCATCTCGCGGCCGGAGCTGGAGTTGTGAGTGGCCCGCCGGTGCACAGCTGTCTGCCGTTCGGTCGGTCGACCCGAAGCAGCTGCTGGGCCTGCCCTTGAGCCTCCTCCACCGTGCGTCCTCCTGGCCGCAGCTGAGTGAGTCACGACAGGGTGCCAGCAGAGGGTGGCAGCTGCAGAGCTCTAGCTGCCTGCCTGTTCCCGGCCGCAGCGACGTAGTGCTTGGGAGCAGCCGCCCCTATATGCAAATGATCAGGCTGCTGCTGCTGTGCATCTTGGACGGTTTTCCGCTTGAGCTCGGCCTGCCCTCTGGGGGACGGACGGGGCGTCAGCTGCGCCTTGAGCGCCCGGCGTCACCCACTCGGGGAGCGTCCGTGCAGGCGCCGCCGGGCCACACCACCCCTTACTTTTGGTGCACGAGACTCCGCGATGCTGGGGGGCTGCGCCAGAGGGGCGCTCGTCGGCCCGGCGGGCTCCAACTCATACTTACCTGGCAGGGGAGATACCATGATCACTAAGGTGGTTCTCCCAGGGTGAGGCTCATCCATTGCACTCCGGGTGTGCTGACCCCTGCGATTTCCCCAAATGCGGGAAACTCGACTGCATAATTTGTGGTAGTGGGGGACTGCGTTCGCGCTTTCCCCTGATTTCCTCCAGTCAATGACAGAACAGTGCTTTGGGAATGATGAGAAGCTCGGAGAGGTGGACGTGGCCTTTGGCTCCCCCTTGTGGGCCTACGCCGCCACCTTCTCCCTGCCCTGGCTAAGAAGGGACGAGTTGCTTGCTTCTTTGTTGGCTTGGGGCCTTTTGCCTTTGCTTTGTGCTTTGTTTGTTGGACTTGGCGCCCCCTGCCTGCTGCTGGGGATTGATCTGCTCGTTTGCATCTCATTCACTTGGTGACGACATGGCTCCCTCTGCTCTTCTGCAGGTGTCGGGACTAGCGCCCCAACATGCTGGATTTGCAGCGAACCAAAGGCATGCTTTGGAGCACACGAGGCAACGCCGTGTTCCAGGGAGAGCGCGAGCGGCCGAAAGCCTCCTCCTGCGCAGGCACGCTCAAGGGTGGCCACTTGCAGCGTCCCCATCTCGCGGCCGGAGCTGGAGTTGTGAGTGGCCCGCCGGTGCACAGCTGTCTGCCGTTCGGTCGGTCGACCCGAAGCAGCTGCTGGGCCTGCCCTTGAGCCTCCTCCACCGTGCGTCCTCCTGGCCGCAGCTGAGTGAGTCACGACAGGGTGCCAGCAGAGGGTGGCAGCTGCAGAGCTCTAGCTGCCTGCCTGTTCCCGGCCGCAGCGACGTAGTGCTTGGGAGCAGCCGCCCCTATATGCAAATGATCAGGCTGCTGCTGCTGTGCATCTTGGACGGTTTTCCGCTTGAGCTCGGCCTGCCCTCTGGGGGACGGACGGGGCGTCAGCTGCGCCTTGAGCGCCCGGCGTCACCCACTCGGGGAGCGTCCGTGCAGGCGCCGCCGGGCCACACCACCCCTTACTTTTGGTGCACGAGACTCCGCGATGCTGGGGGGCTGCGCCAGAGGGGCGCTCGTCGGCCCGGCGGGCTCCAACTCATACTTACCTGGCAGGGGAGATACCATGATCACTAAGGTGGTTCTCCCAGGGTGAGGCTCATCCATTGCACTCCGGGTGTGCTGACCCCTGCGATTTCCCCAAATGCGGGAAACTCGACTGCATAATTTGTGGTAGTGGGGGACTGCGTTCGCGCTTTCCCCTGATTTCCTCCAGTCAATGACAGAACAGTGCTTTGGGAATGATGAGAAGCTCGGAGAGGTGGACGTGGCCTTTGGCTCCCCCTTGTGGGCCTACGCCGCCACCTTCTCCCTGCCCTGGCTAAGAAGGGACGAGTTGCTTGCTTCTTTGTTGGCTTGGGGCCTTTTGCCTTTGCTTTGTGCTTTGTTTGTTGGACTTGGCGCCCCCTGCCTGCTGCTGGGGATTGATCTGCTCGTTTGCATCTCATTCACTTGGTGACGACATGGCTCCCTCTGCTCTTCTGCAGGTGTCGGGACTAGCGCCCCAACATGCTGGATTTGCAGCGAACCAAAGGCATGCTTTGGAGCACACGAGGCAACGCCGTGTTCCAGGGAGAGCGCGAGCGGCCGAAAGCCTCCTCCTGCGCAGGCACGCTCAAGGGTGGCCACTTGCAGCGTCCCCATCTCGCGGCCGGAGCTGGAGTTGTGAGTGGCCCGCCGGTGCACAGCTGTCTGCCGTTCGGTCGGTCGACCCGAAGCAGCTGCTGGGCCTGCCCTTGAGCCTCCTCCACCGTGCGTCCTCCTGGCCGCAGCTGAGTGAGTCACGACAGGGTGCCAGCAGAGGGTGGCAGCTGCAGAGCTCTAGCTGCCTGCCTGTTCCCGGCCGCAGCGACGTAGTGCTTGGGAGCAGCCGCCCCTATATGCAAATGATCAGGCTGCTGCTGCTGTGCATCTTGGACGGTTTTCCGCTTGAGCTCGGCCTGCCCTCTGGGGGACGGACGGGGCGTCAGCTGCGCCTTGAGCGCCCGGCGTCACCCACTCGGGGAGCGTCCGTGCAGGCGCCGCCGGGCCACACCACCCCTTACTTTTGGTGCACGAGACTCCGCGATGCTGGGGGGCTGCGCCAGAGGGGCGCTCGTCGGCCCGGCGGGCTCCAACTCATACTTACCTGGCAGGGGAGATACCATGATCACTAAGGTGGTTCTCCCAGGGTGAGGCTCATCCATTGCACTCCGGGTGTGCTGACCCCTGCGATTTCCCCAAATGCGGGAAACTCGACTGCATAATTTGTGGTAGTGGGGGACTGCGTTCGCGCTTTCCCCTGATTTCCTCCAGTCAATGACAGAACAGTGCTTTGGGAATGATGAGAAGCTCGGAGAGGTGGACGTGGCCTTTGGCTCCCCCTTGTGGGCCTACGCCGCCACCTTCTCCCTGCCCTGGCTAAGAAGGGACGAGTTGCTTGCTTCTTTGTTGGCTTGGGGCCTTTTGCCTTTGCTTTGTGCTTTGTTTGTTGGACTTGGCGCCCCCTGCCTGCTGCTGGGGATTGATCTGCTCGTTTGCATCTCATTCACTTGGTGACGACATGGCTCCCTCTGCTCTTCTGCAGGTGTCGGGACTAGCGCCCCAACATGCTGGATTTGCAGCGAACCAAAGGCATGCTTTGGAGCACACGAGGCAACGCCGTGTTCCAGGGAGAGCGCGAGCGGCCGAAAGCCTCCTCCTGCGCAGGCACGCTCAAGGGTGGCCACTTGCAGCGTCCCCATCTCGCGGCCGGAGCTGGAGTTGTGAGTGGCCCGCCGGTGCACAGCTGTCTGCCGTTCGGTCGGTCGACCCGAAGCAGCTGCTGGGCCTGCCCTTGAGCCTCCTCCACCGTGCGTCCTCCTGGCCGCAGCTGAGTGAGTCACGACAGGGTGCCAGCAGAGGGTGGCAGCTGCAGAGCTCTAGCTGCCTGCCTGTTCCCGGCCGCAGCGACGTAGTGCTTGGGAGCAGCCGCCCCTATATGCAAATGATCAGGCTGCTGCTGCTGTGCATCTTGGACGGTTTTCCGCTTGAGCTCGGCCTGCCCTCTGGGGGACGGACGGGGCGTCAGCTGCGCCTTGAGCGCCCGGCGTCACCCACTCGGGGAGCGTCCGTGCAGGCGCCGCCGGGCCACACCACCCCTTACTTTTGGTGCACGAGACTCCGCGATGCTGGGGGGCTGCGCCAGAGGGGCGCTCGTCGGCCCGGCGGGCTCCAACTCATACTTACCTGGCAGGGGAGATACCATGATCACTAAGGTGGTTCTCCCAGGGTGAGGCTCATCCATTGCACTCCGGGTGTGCTGACCCCTGCGATTTCCCCAAATGCGGGAAACTCGACTGCATAATTTGTGGTAGTGGGGGACTGCGTTCGCGCTTTCCCCTGATTTCCTCCAGTCAATGACAGAACAGTGCTTTGGGAATGATGAGAAGCTCGGAGAGGTGGACGTGGCCTTTGGCTCCCCCTTGTGGGCCTACGCCGCCACCTTCTCCCTGCCCTGGCTAAGAAGGGACGAGTTGCTTGCTTCTTTGTTGGCTTGGGGCCTTTTGCCTTTGCTTTGTGCTTTGTTTGTTGGACTTGGCGCCCCCTGCCTGCTGCTGGGGATTGATCTGCTCGTTTGCATCTCATTCACTTGGTGACGACATGGCTCCCTCTGCTCTTCTGCAGGTGTCGGGACTAGCGCCCCAACATGCTGGATTTGCAGCGAACCAAAGGCATGCTTTGGAGCACACGAGGCAACGCCGTGTTCCAGGGAGAGCGCGAGCGGCCGAAAGCCTCCTCCTGCGCAGGCACGCTCAAGGGTGGCCACTTGCAGCGTCCCCATCTCGCGGCCGGAGCTGGAGTTGTGAGTGGCCCGCCGGTGCACAGCTGTCTGCCGTTCGGTCGGTCGACCCGAAGCAGCTGCTGGGCCTGCCCTTGAGCCTCCTCCACCGTGCGTCCTCCTGGCCGCAGCTGAGTGAGTCACGACAGGGTGCCAGCAGAGGGTGGCAGCTGCAGAGCTCTAGCTGCCTGCCTGTTCCCGGCCGCAGCGACGTAGTGCTTGGGAGCAGCCGCCCCTATATGCAAATGATCAGGCTGCTGCTGCTGTGCATCTTGGACGGTTTTCCGCTTGAGCTCGGCCTGCCCTCTGGGGGACGGACGGGGCGTCAGCTGCGCCTTGAGCGCCCGGCGTCACCCACTCGGGGAGCGTCCGTGCAGGCGCCGCCGGGCCACACCACCCCTTACTTTTGGTGCACGAGACTCCGCGATGCTGGGGGGCTGCGCCAGAGGGGCGCTCGTCGGCCCGGCGGGCTCCAACTCATACTTACCTGGCAGGGGAGATACCATGATCACTAAGGTGGTTCTCCCAGGGTGAGGCTCATCCATTGCACTCCGGGTGTGCTGACCCCTGCGATTTCCCCAAATGCGGGAAACTCGACTGCATAATTTGTGGTAGTGGGGGACTGCGTTCGCGCTTTCCCCTGATTTCCTCCAGTCAATGACAGAACAGTGCTTTGGGAATGATGAGAAGCTCGGAGAGGTGGACGTGGCCTTTGGCTCCCCCTTGTGGGCCTACGCCGCCACCTTCTCCCTGCCCTGGCTAAGAAGGGACGAGTTGCTTGCTTCTTTGTTGGCTTGGGGCCTTTTGCCTTTGCTTTGTGCTTTGTTTGTTGGACTTGGCGCCCCCTGCCTGCTGCTGGGGATTGATCTGCTCGTTTGCATCTCATTCACTTGGTGACGACATGGCTCCCTCTGCTCTTCTGCAGGTGTCGGGACTAGCGCCCCAACATGCTGGATTTGCAGCGAACCAAAGGCATGCTTTGGAGCACACGAGGCAACGCCGTGTTCCAGGGAGAGCGCGAGCGGCCGAAAGCCTCCTCCTGCGCAGGCACGCTCAAGGGTGGCCACTTGCAGCGTCCCCATCTCGCGGCCGGAGCTGGAGTTGTGAGTGGCCCGCCGGTGCACAGCTGTCTGCCGTTCGGTCGGTCGACCCGAAGCAGCTGCTGGGCCTGCCCTTGAGCCTCCTCCACCGTGCGTCCTCCTGGCCGCAGCTGAGTGAGTCACGACAGGGTGCCAGCAGAGGGTGGCAGCTGCAGAGCTCTAGCTGCCTGCCTGTTCCCGGCCGCAGCGACGTAGTGCTTGGGAGCAGCCGCCCCTATATGCAAATGATCAGGCTGCTGCTGCTGTGCATCTTGGACGGTTTTCCGCTTGAGATCGGCCTGCCCTCTGGGGGACGGACGGGGCGTCAGCTGCGCCTTGAGCGCCCGGCGTCACCCACTCGGGGAGCGTCCGTGCAGGCGCCGCCGGGCCACACCACCCCTTACTTTTGGTGCACGAGACTCCGCGATGCTGGGGGGCTGCGCCAGAGGGGCGCTCGTCGGCCCGGCGGGCTCCAACTCATACTTACCTGGCAGGGGAGATACCATGATCACTAAGGTGGTTCTCCCAGGGTGAGGCTCATCCATTGCACTCCGGGTGTGCTGACCCCTGCGATTTCCCCAAATGCGGGAAACTCGACTGCATAATTTGTGGTAGTGGGGGACTGCGTTCGCGCTTTCCCCTGATTTCCTCCAGTCAATGACAGAACAGTGCTTTGGGAATGATGAGAAGCTCGGAGAGGTGGACGTGGCCTTTGGCTCCCCCTTGTGGGCCTACGCCGCCACCTTCTCCCTGCCCTGGCTAAGAAGGGACGAGTTGCTTGCTTCTTTGTTGGCTTGGGGCCTTTTGCCTTTGCTTTGTGCTTTGTTTGTTGGACTTGGCGCCCCCTGCCTGCTGCTGGGGATTGATCTGCTCGTTTGCATCTCATTCACTTGGTGACGACATGGCTCCCTCTGCTCTTCTGCAGGTGTCGGGACTAGCGCCCCAACATGCTGGATTTGCAGCGAACCAAAGGCATGCTTTGGAGCACACGAGGCAACGCCGTGTTCCAGGGAGAGCGCGAGCGGCCGAAAGCCTCCTCCTGCGCAGGCACGCTCAAGGGTGGCCACTTGCAGCGTCCCCATCTCGCGGCCGGAGCTGGAGTTGTGAGTGGCCCGCCGGTGCACAGCTGTCTGCCGTTCGGTCGGTCGACCCGAAGCAGCTGCTGGGCCTGCCCTTGAGCCTCCTCCACCGTGCGTCCTCCTGGCCGCAGCTGAGTGAGTCACGACAGGGTGCCAGCAGAGGGTGGCAGCTGCAGAGCTCTAGCTGCCTGCCTGTTCCCGGCCGCAGCGACGTAGTGCTTGGGAGCAGCCGCCCCTATATGCAAATGATCAGGCTGCTGCTGCTGTGCATCTTGGACGGTTTTCCGCTTGAGCTCGGCCTGCCCTCTGGGGGACGGACGGGGCGTCAGCTGCGCCTTGAGCGCCCGGCGTCACCCACTCGGGGAGCGTCCGTGCAGGCGCCGCCGGGCCACACCACCCCTTACTTTTGGTGCACGAGACTCCGCGATGCTGGGGGGCTGCGCCAGAGGGGCGCTCGTCGGCCCGGCGGGCTCCAACTCATACTTACCTGGCAGGGGAGATACCATGATCACTAAGGTGGTTCTCCCAGGGTGAGGCTCATCCATTGCACTCCGGGTGTGCTGACCCCTGCGATTTCCCCAAATGCGGGAAACTCGACTGCATAATTTGTGGTAGTGGGGGACTGCGTTCGCGCTTTCCCCTGATTTCCTCCAGTCAATGACAGAACAGTGCTTTGGGAATGATGAGAAGCTCGGAGAGGTGGACGTGGCCTTTGGCTCCCCCTTGTGGGCCTACGCCGCCACCTTCTCCCTGCCCTGGCTAAGAAGGGACGAGTTGCTTGCTTCTTTGTTGGCTTGGGGCCTTTTGCCTTTGCTTTGTGCTTTGTTTGTTGGACTTGGCGCCCCCTGCCTGCTGCTGGGGATTGATCTGCTCGTTTGCATCTCATTCACTTGGTGACGACATGGCTCCCTCTGCTCTTCTGCAGGTGTCGGGACTAGCGCCCCAACATGCTGGATTTGCAGCGAACCAAAGGCATGCTTTGGAGCACACGAGGCAACGCCGTGTTCCAGGGAGAGCGCGAGCGGCCGAAAGCCTCCTCCTGCGCAGGCACGCTCAAGGGTGGCCACTTGCAGCGTCCCCATCTCGCGGCCGGAGCTGGAGTTGTGAGTGGCCCGCCGGTGCACAGCTGTCTGCCGTTCGGTCGGTCGACCCGAAGCAGCTGCTGGGCCTGCCCTTGAGCCTCCTCCACCGTGCGTCCTCCTGGCCGCAGCTGAGTGAGTCACGACAGGGTGCCAGCAGAGGGTGGCAGCTGCAGAGCTCTAGCTGCCTGCCTGTTCCCGGCCGCAGCGACGTAGTGCTTGGGAGCAGCCGCCCCTATATGCAAATGATCAGGCTGCTGCTGCTGTGCATCTTGGACGGTTTTCCGCTTGAGCTCGGCCTGCCCTCTGGGGGACGGACGGGGCGTCAGCTGCGCCTTGAGCGCCCGGCGTCACCCACTCGGGGAGCGTCCGTGCAGGCGCCGCCGGGCCACACCACCCCTTACTTTTGGTGCACGAGACTCCGCGATGCTGGGGGGCTGCGCCAGAGGGGCGCTCGTCGGCCCGGCGGGCTCCAACTCATACTTACCTGGCAGGGGAGATACCATGATCACTAAGGTGGTTCTCCCAGGGTGAGGCTCATCCATTGCACTCCGGGTGTGCTGACCCCTGCGATTTCCCCAAATGCGGGAAACTCGACTGCATAATTTGTGGTAGTGGGGGACTGCGTTCGCGCTTTCCCCTGATTTCCTCCAGTCAATGACAGAACAGTGCTTTGGGAATGATGAGAAGCTCGGAGAGGTGGACGTGGCCTTTGGCTCCCCCTTGTGGGCCTACGCCGCCACCTTCTCCCTGCCCTGGCTAAGAAGGGACGAGTTGCTTGCTTCTTTGTTGGCTTGGGGCCTTTTGCCTTTGCTTTGTGCTTTGTTTGTTGGACTTGGCGCCCCCTGCCTGCTGCTGGGGATTGATCTGCTCGTTTGCATCTCATTCACTTGGTGACGACATGGCTCCCTCTGCTCTTCTGCAGGTGTCGGGACTAGCGCCCCAACATGCTGGATTTGCAGCGAACCAAAGGCATGCTTTGGAGCACACGAGGCAACGCCGTGTTCCAGGGAGAGCGCGAGCGGCCGAAAGCCTCCTCCTGCGCAGGCACGCTCAAGGGTGGCCACTTGCAGCGTCCCCATCTCGCGGCCGGAGCTGGAGTTGTGAGTGGCCCGCCGGTGCACAGCTGTCTGCCGTTCGGTCGGTCGACCCGAAGCAGCTGCTGGGCCTGCCCTTGAGCCTCCTCCACCGTGCGTCCTCCTGGCCGCAGCTGAGTGAGTCACGACAGGGTGCCAGCAGAGGGTGGCAGCTGCAGAGCTCTAGCTGCCTGCCTGTTCCCGGCCGCAGCGACGTAGTGCTTGGGAGCAGCCGCCCCTATATGCAAATGATCAGGCTGCTGCTGCTGTGCATCTTGGACGGTTTTCCGCTTGAGCTCGGCCTGCCCTCTGGGGGACGGACGGGGCGTCAGCTGCGCCTTGAGCGCCCGGCGTCACCCACTCGGGGAGCGTCCGTGCAGGCGCCGCCGGGCCACACCACCCCTTACTTTTGGTGCACGAGACTCCGCGATGCTGGGGGGCTGCGCCAGAGGGGCGCTCGTCGGCCCGGCGGGCTCCAACTCATACTTACCTGGCAGGGGAGATACCATGATCACTAAGGTGGTTCTCCCAGGGTGAGGCTCATCCATTGCACTCCGGGTGTGCTGACCCCTGCGATTTCCCCAAATGCGGGAAACTCGACTGCATAATTTGTGGTAGTGGGGGACTGCGTTCGCGCTTTCCCCTGATTTCCTCCAGTCAATGACAGAACAGTGCTTTGGGAATGATGAGAAGCTCGGAGAGGTGGACGTGGCCTTTGGCTCCCCCTTGTGGGCCTACGCCGCCACCTTCTCCCTGCCCTGGCTAAGAAGGGACGAGTTGCTTGCTTCTTTGTTGGCTTGGGGCCTTTTGCCTTTGCTTTGTGCTTTGTTTGTTGGACTTGGCGCCCCCTGCCTGCTGCTGGGGATTGATCTGCTCGTTTGCATCTCATTCACTTGGTGACGACATGGCTCCCTCTGCTCTTCTGCAGGTGTCGGGACTAGCGCCCCAACATGCTGGATTTGCAGCGAACCAAAGGCATGCTTTGGAGCACACGAGGCAACGCCGTGTTCCAGGGAGAGCGCGAGCGGCCGAAAGCCTCCTCCTGCGCAGGCACGCTCAAGGGTGGCCACTTGCAGCGTCCCCATCTCGCGGCCGGAGCTGGAGTTGTGAGTGGCCCGCCGGTGCACAGCTGTCTGCCGTTCGGTCGGTCGACCCGAAGCAGCTGCTGGGCCTGCCCTTGAGCCTCCTCCACCGTGCGTCCTCCTGGCCGCAGCTGAGTGAGTCACGACAGGGTGCCAGCAGAGGGTGGCAGCTGCAGAGCTCTAGCTGCCTGCCTGTTCCCGGCCGCAGCGACGTAGTGCTTGGGAGCAGCCGCCCCTATATGCAAATGATCAGGCTGCTGCTGCTGTGCATCTTGGACGGTTTTCCGCTTGAGCTCGGCCTGCCCTCTGGGGGACGGACGGGGCGTCAGCTGCGCCTTGAGCGCCCGGCGTCACCCACTCGGGGAGCGTCCGTGCAGGCGCCGCCGGGCCACACCACCCCTTACTTTTGGTGCACGAGACTCCGCGATGCTGGGGGGCTGCGCCAGAGGGGCGCTCGTCGGCCCGGCGGGCTCCAACTCATACTTACCTGGCAGGGGAGATACCATGATCACTAAGGTGGTTCTCCCAGGGTGAGGCTCATCCATTGCACTCCGGGTGTGCTGACCCCTGCGATTTCCCCAAATGCGGGAAACTCGACTGCATAATTTGTGGTAGTGGGGGACTGCGTTCGCGCTTTCCCCTGATTTCCTCCAGTCAATGACAGAACAGTGCTTTGGGAATGATGAGAAGCTCGGAGAGGTGGACGTGGCCTTTGGCTCCCCCTTGTGGGCCTACGCCGCCACCTTCTCCCTGCCCTGGCTAAGAAGGGACGAGTTGCTTGCTTCTTTGTTGGCTTGGGGCCTTTTGCCTTTGCTTTGTGCTTTGTTTGTTGGACTTGGCGCCCCCTGCCTGCTGCTGGGGATTGATCTGCTCGTTTGCATCTCATTCACTTGGTGACGACATGGCTCCCTCTGCTCTTCTGCAGGTGTCGGGACTAGCGCCCCAACATGCTGGATTTGCAGCGAACCAAAGGCATGCTTTGGAGCACACGAGGCAACGCCGTGTTCCAGGGAGAGCGCGAGCGGCCGAAAGCCTCCTCCTGCGCAGGCACGCTCAAGGGTGGCCACTTGCAGCGTCCCCATCTCGCGGCCGGAGCTGGAGTTGTGAGTGGCCCGCCGGTGCACAGCTGTCTGCCGTTCGGTCGGTCGACCCGAAGCAGCTGCTGGGCCTGCCCTTGAGCCTCCTCCACCGTGCGTCCTCCTGGCCGCAGCTGAGTGAGTCACGACAGGGTGCCAGCAGAGGGTGGCAGCTGCAGAGCTCTAGCTGCCTGCCTGTTCCCGGCCGCAGCGACGTAGTGCTTGGGAGCAGCCGCCCCTATATGCAAATGATCAGGCTGCTGCTGCTGTGCATCTTGGACGGTTTTCCGCTTGAGCTCGGCCTGCCCTCTGGGGGACGGACGGGGCGTCAGCTGCGCCTTGAGCGCCCGGCGTCACCCACTCGGGGAGCGTCCGTGCAGGCGCCGCCGGGCCACACCACCCCTTACTTTTGGTGCACGAGACTCCGCGATGCTGGGGGGCTGCGCCAGAGGGGCGCTCGTCGGCCCGGCGGGCTCCAACTCATACTTACCTGGCAGGGGAGATACCATGATCACTAAGGTGGTTCTCCCAGGGTGAGGCTCATCCATTGCACTCCAGGTGTGCTGACCCCTGCGATTTCCCCAAATGCGGGAAACTCGACTGCATAATTTGTGGTAGTGGGGGACTGCGTTCGCGCTTTCCCCTGATTTCCTCCAGTCAATGACAGAACAGTGCTTTGGGAATGATGAGAAGCTCGGAGAGGTGGACGTGGCCTTTGGCTCCCCCTTGTGGGCCTACGCCGCCACCTTCTCCCTGCCCTGGCTAAGAAGGGACGAGTTGCTTGCTTCTTTGTTGGCTTGGGGCCTTTTGCCTTTGCTTTGTGCTTTGTTTGTTGGACTTGGCGCCCCCTGCCTGCTGCTGGGGATTGATCTGCTCGTTTGCATCTCATTCACTTGGTGACGACATGGCTCCCTCTGCTCTTCTGCAGGTGTCGGGACTAGCGCCCCAACATGCTGGATTTGCAGCGAACCAAAGGCATGCTTTGGAGCACACGAGGCAACGCCGTGTTCCAGGGAGAGCGCGAGCGGCCGAAAGCCTCCTCCTGCGCAGGCACGCTCAAGGGTGGCCACTTGCAGCGTCCCCATCTCGCGGCCGGAGCTGGAGTTGTGAGTGGCCCGCCGGTGCACAGCTGTCTGCCGTTCGGTCGGTCGACCCGAAGCAGCTGCTGGGCCTGCCCTTGAGCCTCCTCCACCGTGCGTCCTCCTGGCCGCAGCTGAGTGAGTCACGACAGGGTGCCAGCAGAGGGTGGCAGCTGCAGAGCTCTAGCTGCCTGCCTGTTCCCGGCCGCAGCGACGTAGTGCTTGGGAGCAGCCGCCCCTATATGCAAATGATCAGGCTGCTGCTGCTGTGCATCTTGGACGGTTTTCCGCTTGAGCTCGGCCTGCCCTCTGGGGGACGGACGGGGCGTCAGCTGCGCCTTGAGCGCCCGGCGTCACCCACTCGGGGAGCGTCCGTGCAGGCGCCGCCGGGCCACACCACCCCTTACTTTTGGTGCACGAGACTCCGCGATGCTGGGGGGCTGCGCCAGAGGGGCGCTCGTCGGCCCGGCGGGCTCCAACTCATACTTACCTGGCAGGGGAGATACCATGATCACTAAGGTGGTTCTCCCAGGGTGAGGCTCATCCATTGCACTCCGGGTGTGCTGACCCCTGCGATTTCCCCAAATGCGGGAAACTCGACTGCATAATTTGTGGTAGTGGGGGACTGCGTTCGCGCTTTCCCCTGATTTCCTCCAGTCAATGACAGAACAGTGCTTTGGGAATGATGAGAAGCTCGGAGAGGTGGACGTGGCCTTTGGCTCCCCCTTGTGGGCCTACGCCGCCACCTTCTCCCTGCCCTGGCTAAGAAGGGACGAGTTGCTTGCTTCTTTGTTGGCTTGGGGCCTTTTGCCTTTGCTTTGTGCTTTGTTTGTTGGACTTGGCGCCCCCTGCCTGCTGCTGGGGATTGATCTGCTCGTTTGCATCTCATTCACTTGGTGACGACATGGCTCCCTCTGCTCTTCTGCAGGTGTCGGGACTAGCGCCCCAACATGCTGGATTTGCAGCGAACCAAAGGCATGCTTTGGAGCACACGAGGCAACGCCGTGTTCCAGGGAGAGCGCGAGCGGCCGAAAGCCTCCTCCTGCGCAGGCACGCTCAAGGGTGGCCACTTGCAGCGTCCCCATCTCGCGGCCGGAGCTGGAGTTGTGAGTGGCCCGCCGGTGCACAGCTGTCTGCCGTTCGGTCGGTCGACCCGAAGCAGCTGCTGGGCCTGCCCTTGAGCCTCCTCCACCGTGCGTCCTCCTGGCCGCAGCTGAGTGAGTCACGACAGGGTGCCAGCAGAGGGTGGCAGCTGCAGAGCTCTAGCTGCCTGCCTGTTCCCGGCCGCAGCGACGTAGTGCTTGGGAGCAGCCGCCCCTATATGCAAATGATCAGGCTGCTGCTGCTGTGCATCTTGGACGGTTTTCCGCTTGAGCTCGGCCTGCCCTCTGGGGGACGGACGGGGCGTCAGCTGCGCCTTGAGCGCCCGGCGTCACCCACTCGGGGAGCGTCCGTGCAGGCGCCGCCGGGCCACACCACCCCTTACTTTTGGTGCACGAGACTCCGCGATGCTGGGGGGCTGCGCCAGAGGGGCGCTCGTCGGCCCGGCGGGCTCCAACTCATACTTACCTGGCAGGGGAGATACCATGATCACTAAGGTGGTTCTCCCAGGGTGAGGCTCATCCATTGCACTCCGGGTGTGCTGACCCCTGCGATTTCCCCAAATGCGGGAAACTCGACTGCATAATTTGTGGTAGTGGGGGACTGCGTTCGCGCTTTCCCCTGATTTCCTCCAGTCAATGACAGAACAGTGCTTTGGGAATGATGAGAAGCTCGGAGAGGTGGACGTGGCCTTTGGCTCCCCCTTGTGGGCCTACGCCGCCACCTTCTCCCTGCCCTGGCTAAGAAGGGACGAGTTGCTTGCTTCTTTGTTGGCTTGGGGCCTTTTGCCTTTGCTTTGTGCTTTGTTTGTTGGACTTGGCGCCCCCTGCCTGCTGCTGGGGATTGATCTGCTCGTTTGCATCTCATTCACTTGGTGACGACATGGCTCCCTCTGCTCTTCTGCAGGTGTCGGGACTAGCGCCCCAACATGCTGGATTTGCAGCGAACCAAAGGCATGCTTTGGAGCACACGAGGCAACGCCGTGTTCCAGGGAGAGCGCGAGCGGCCGAAAGCCTCCTCCTGCGCAGGCACGCTCAAGGGTGGCCACTTGCAGCGTCCCCATCTCGCGGCCGGAGCTGGAGTTGTGAGTGGCCCGCCGGTGCACAGCTGTCTGCCGTTCGGTCGGTCGACCCGAAGCAGCTGCTGGGCCTGCCCTTGAGCCTCCTCCACCGTGCGTCCTCCTGGCCGCAGCTGAGTGAGTCACGACAGGGTGCCAGCAGAGGGTGGCAGCTGCAGAGCTCTAGCTGCCTGCCTGTTCCCGGCCGCAGCGACGTAGTGCTTGGGAGCAGCCGCCCCTATATGCAAATGATCAGGCTGCTGCTGCTGTGCATCTTGGACGGTTTTCCGCTTGAGCTCGGCCTGCCCTCTGGGGGACGGACGGGGCGTCAGCTGCGCCTTGAGCGCCCGGCGTCACCCACTCGGGGAGCGTCCGTGCAGGCGCCGCCGGGCCACACCACCCCTTACTTTTGGTGCACGAGACTCCGCGATGCTGGGGGGCTGCGCCAGAGGGGCGCTCGTCGGCCCGGCGGGCTCCAACTCATACTTACCTGGCAGGGGAGATACCATGATCACTAAGGTGGTTCTCCCAGGGTGAGGCTCATCCATTGCACTCCGGGTGTGCTGACCCCTGCGATTTCCCCAAATGCGGGAAACTCGACTGCATAATTTGTGGTAGTGGGGGACTGCGTTCGCGCTTTCCCCTGATTTCCTCCAGTCAATGACAGAACAGTGCTTTGGGAATGATGAGAAGCTCGGAGAGGTGGACGTGGCCTTTGGCTCCCCCTTGTGGGCCTACGCCGCCACCTTCTCCCTGCCCTGGCTAAGAAGGGACGAGTTGCTTGCTTCTTTGTTGGCTTGGGGCCTTTTGCCTTTGCTTTGTGCTTTGTTTGTTGGACTTGGCGCCCCCTGCCTGCTGCTGGGGATTGATCTGCTCGTTTGCATCTCATTCACTTGGTGACGACATGGCTCCCTCTGCTCTTCTGCAGGTGTCGGGACTAGCGCCCCAACATGCTGGATTTGCAGCGAACCAAAGGCATGCTTTGGAGCACACGAGGCAACGCCGTGTTCCAGGGAGAGCGCGAGCGGCCGAAAGCCTCCTCCTGCGCAGGCACGCTCAAGGGTGGCCACTTGCAGCGTCCCCATCTCGCGGCCGGAGCTGGAGTTGTGAGTGGCCCGCCGGTGCACAGCTGTCTGCCGTTCGGTCGGTCGACCCGAAGCAGCTGCTGGGCCTGCCCTTGAGCCTCCTCCACCGTGCGTCCTCCTGGCCGCAGCTGAGTGAGTCACGACAGGGTGCCAGCAGAGGGTGGCAGCTGCAGAGCTCTAGCTGCCTGCCTGTTCCCGGCCGCAGCGACGTAGTGCTTGGGAGCAGCCGCCCCTATATGCAAATGATCAGGCTGCTGCTGCTGTGCATCTTGGACGGTTTTCCGCTTGAGCTCGGCCTGCCCTCTGGGGGACGGACGGGGCGTCAGCTGCGCCTTGAGCGCCCGGCGTCACCCACTCGGGGAGCGTCCGTGCAGGCGCCGCCGGGCCACACCACCCCTTACTTTTGGTGCACGAGACTCCGCGATGCTGGGGGGCTGCGCCAGAGGGGCGCTCGTCGGCCCGGCGGGCTCCAACTCATACTTACCTGGCAGGGGAGATACCATGATCACTAAGGTGGTTCTCCCAGGGTGAGGCTCATCCATTGCACTCCGGGTGTGCTGACCCCTGCGATTTCCCCAAATGCGGGAAACTCGACTGCATAATTTGTGGTAGTGGGGGACTGCGTTCGCGCTTTCCCCTGATTTCCTCCAGTCAATGACAGAACAGTGCTTTGGGAATGATGAGAAGCTCGGAGAGGTGGACGTGGCCTTTGGCTCCCCCTTGTGGGCCTACGCCGCCACCTTCTCCCTGCCCTGGCTAAGAAGGGACGAGTTGCTTGCTTCTTTGTTGGCTTGGGGCCTTTTGCCTTTGCTTTGTGCTTTGTTTGTTGGACTTGGCGCCCCCTGCCTGCTGCTGGGGATTGATCTGCTCGTTTGCATCTCATTCACTTGGTGACGACATGGCTCCCTCTGCTCTTCTGCAGGTGTCGGGACTAGCGCCCCAACATGCTGGATTTGCAGCGAACCAAAGGCATGCTTTGGAGCACACGAGGCAACGCCGTGTTCCAGGGAGAGCGCGAGCGGCCGAAAGCCTCCTCCTGCGCAGGCACGCTCAAGGGTGGCCACTTGCAGCGTCCCCATCTCGCGGCCGGAGCTGGAGTTGTGAGTGGCCCGCCGGTGCACAGCTGTCTGCCGTTCGGTCGGTCGACCCGAAGCAGCTGCTGGGCCTGCCCTTGAGCCTCCTCCACCGTGCGTCCTCCTGGCCGCAGCTGAGTGAGTCACGACAGGGTGCCAGCAGAGGGTGGCAGCTGCAGAGCTCTAGCTGCCTGCCTGTTCCCGGCCGCAGCGACGTAGTGCTTGGGAGCAGCCGCCCCTATATGCAAATGATCAGGCTGCTGCTGCTGTGCATCTTGGACGGTTTTCCGCTTGAGCTCGGCCTGCCCTCTGGGGGACGGACGGGGCGTCAGCTGCGCCTTGAGCGCCCGGCGTCACCCACTCGGGGAGCGTCCGTGCAGGCGCCGCCGGGCCACACCACCCCTTACTTTTGGTGCACGAGACTCCGCGATGCTGGGGGGCTGCGCCAGAGGGGCGCTCGTCGGCCCGGCGGGCTCCAACTCATACTTACCTGGCAGGGGAGATACCATGATCACTAAGGTGGTTCTCCCAGGGTGAGGCTCATCCATTGCACTCCGGGTGTGCTGACCCCTGCGATTTCCCCAAATGCGGGAAACTCGACTGCATAATTTGTGGTAGTGGGGGACTGCGTTCGCGCTTTCCCCTGATTTCCTCCAGTCAATGACAGAACAGTGCTTTGGGAATGATGAGAAGCTCGGAGAGGTGGACGTGGCCTTTGGCTCCCCCTTGTGGGCCTACGCCGCCACCTTCTCCCTGCCCTGGCTAAGAAGGGACGAGTTGCTTGCTTCTTTGTTGGCTTGGGGCCTTTTGCCTTTGCTTTGTGCTTTGTTTGTTGGACTTGGCGCCCCCTGCCTGCTGCTGGGGATTGATCTGCTCGTTTGCATCTCATTCACTTGGTGACGACATGGCTCCCTCTGCTCTTCTGCAGGTGTCGGGACTAGCGCCCCAACATGCTGGATTTGCAGCGAACCAAAGGCATGCTTTGGAGCACACGAGGCAACGCCGTGTTCCAGGGAGAGCGCGAGCGGCCGAAAGCCTCCTCCTGCGCAGGCACGCTCAAGGGTGGCCACTTGCAGCGTCCCCATCTCGCGGCCGGAGCTGGAGTTGTGAGTGGCCCGCCGGTGCACAGCTGTCTGCCGTTCGGTCGGTCGACCCGAAGCAGCTGCTGGGCCTGCCCTTGAGCCTCCTCCACCGTGCGTCCTCCTGGCCGCAGCTGAGTGAGTCACGACAGGGTGCCAGCAGAGGGTGGCAGCTGCAGAGCTCTAGCTGCCTGCCTGTTCCCGGCCGCAGCGACGTAGTGCTTGGGAGCAGCCGCCCCTATATGCAAATGATCAGGCTGCTGCTGCTGTGCATCTTGGACGGTTTTCCGCTTGAGCTCGGCCTGCCCTCTGGGGGACGGACGGGGCGTCAGCTGCGCCTTGAGCGCCCGGCGTCACCCACTCGGGGAGCGTCCGTGCAGGCGCCGCCGGGCCACACCACCCCTTACTTTTGGTGCACGAGACTCCGCGATGCTGGGGGGCTGCGCCAGAGGGGCGCTCGTCGGCCCGGCGGGCTCCAACTCATACTTACCTGGCAGGGGAGATACCATGATCACTAAGGTGGTTCTCCCAGGGTGAGGCTCATCCATTGCACTCCGGGTGTGCTGACCCCTGCGATTTCCCCAAATGCGGGAAACTCGACTGCATAATTTGTGGTAGTGGGGGACTGCGTTCGCGCTTTCCCCTGATTTCCTCCAGTCAATGACAGAACAGTGCTTTGGGAATGATGAGAAGCTCGGAGAGGTGGACGTGGCCTTTGGCTCCCCCTTGTGGGCCTACGCCGCCACCTTCTCCCTGCCCTGGCTAAGAAGGGACGAGTTGCTTGCTTCTTTGTTGGCTTGGGGCCTTTTGCCTTTGCTTTGTGCTTTGTTTGTTGGACTTGGCGCCCCCTGCCTGCTGCTGGGGATTGATCTGCTCGTTTGCATCTCATTCACTTGGTGACGACATGGCTCCCTCTGCTCTTCTGCAGGTGTCGGGACTAGCGCCCCAACATGCTGGATTTGCAGCGAACCAAAGGCATGCTTTGGAGCACACGAGGCAACGCCGTGTTCCAGGGAGAGCGCGAGCGGCCGAAAGCCTCCTCCTGCGCAGGCACGCTCAAGGGTGGCCACTTGCAGCGTCCCCATCTCGCGGCCGGAGCTGGAGTTGTGAGTGGCCCGCCGGTGCACAGCTGTCTGCCGTTCGGTCGGTCGACCCGAAGCAGCTGCTGGGCCTGCCCTTGAGCCTCCTCCACCGTGCGTCCTCCTGGCCGCAGCTGAGTGAGTCACGACAGGGTGCCAGCAGAGGGTGGCAGCTGCAGAGCTCTAGCTGCCTGCCTGTTCCCGGCCGCAGCGACGTAGTGCTTGGGAGCAGCCGCCCCTATATGCAAATGATCAGGCTGCTGCTGCTGTGCATCTTGGACGGTTTTCCGCTTGAGCTCGGCCTGCCCTCTGGGGGACGGACGGGGCGTCAGCTGCGCCTTGAGCGCCCGGCGTCACCCACTCGGGGAGCGTCCGTGCAGGCGCCGCCGGGCCACACCACCCCTTACTTTTGGTGCACGAGACTCCGCGATGCTGGGGGGCTGCGCCAGAGGGGCGCTCGTCGGCCCGGCGGGCTCCAACTCATACTTACCTGGCAGGGGAGATACCATGATCACTAAGGTGGTTCTCCCAGGGTGAGGCTCATCCATTGCACTCCGGGTGTGCTGACCCCTGCGATTTCCCCAAATGCGGGAAACTCGACTGCATAATTTGTGGTAGTGGGGGACTGCGTTCGCGCTTTCCCCTGATTTCCTCCAGTCAATGACAGAACAGTGCTTTGGGAATGATGAGAAGCTCGGAGAGGTGGACGTGGCCTTTGGCTCCCCCTTGTGGGCCTACGCCGCCACCTTCTCCCTGCCCTGGCTAAGAAGGGACGAGTTGCTTGCTTCTTTGTTGGCTTGGGGCCTTTTGCCTTTGCTTTGTGCTTTGTTTGTTGGACTTGGCGCCCCCTGCCTGCTGCTGGGGATTGATCTGCTCGTTTGCATCTCATTCACTTGGTGACGACATGGCTCCCTCTGCTCTTCTGCAGGTGTCGGGACTAGCGCCCCAACATGCTGGATTTGCAGCGAACCAAAGGCATGCTTTGGAGCACACGAGGCAACGCCGTGTTCCAGGGAGAGCGCGAGCGGCCGAAAGCCTCCTCCTGCGCAGGCACGCTCAAGGGTGGCCACTTGCAGCGTCCCCATCTCGCGGCCGGAGCTGGAGTTGTGAGTGGCCCGCCGGTGCACAGCTGTCTGCCGTTCGGTCGGTCGACCCGAAGCAGCTGCTGGGCCTGCCCTTGAGCCTCCTCCACCGTGCGTCCTCCTGGCCGCAGCTGAGTGAGTCACGACAGGGTGCCAGCAGAGGGTGGCAGCTGCAGAGCTCTAGCTGCCTGCCTGTTCCCGGCCGCAGCGACGTAGTGCTTGGGAGCAGCCGCCCCTATATGCAAATGATCAGGCTGCTGCTGCTGTGCATCTTGGACGGTTTTCCGCTTGAGCTCGGCCTGCCCTCTGGGGGACGGACGGGGCGTCAGCTGCGCCTTGAGCGCCCGGCGTCACCCACTCGGGGAGCGTCCGTGCAGGCGCCGCCGGGCCACACCACCCCTTACTTTTGGTGCACGAGACTCCGCGATGCTGGGGGGCTGCGCCAGAGGGGCGCTCGTCGGCCCGGCGGGCTCCAACTCATACTTACCTGGCAGGGGAGATACCATGATCACTAAGGTGGTTCTCCCAGGGTGAGGCTCATCCATTGCACTCCGGGTGTGCTGACCCCTGCGATTTCCCCAAATGCGGGAAACTCGACTGCATAATTTGTGGTAGTGGGGGACTGCGTTCGCGCTTTCCCCTGATTTCCTCCAGTCAATGACAGAACAGTGCTTTGGGAATGATGAGAAGCTCGGAGAGGTGGACGTGGCCTTTGGCTCCCCCTTGTGGGCCTACGCCGCCACCTTCTCCCTGCCCTGGCTAAGAAGGGACGAGTTGCTTGCTTCTTTGTTGGCTTGGGGCCTTTTGCCTTTGCTTTGTGCTTTGTTTGTTGGACTTGGCGCCCCCTGCCTGCTGCTGGGGATTGATCTGCTCGTTTGCATCTCATTCACTTGGTGACGACATGGCTCCCTCTGCTCTTCTGCAGGTGTCGGGACTAGCGCCCCAACATGCTGGATTTGCAGCGAACCAAAGGCATGCTTTGGAGCACACGAGGCAACGCCGTGTTCCAGGGAGAGCGCGAGCGGCCGAAAGCCTCCTCCTGCGCAGGCACGCTCAAGGGTGGCCACTTGCAGCGTCCCCATCTCGCGGCCGGAGCTGGAGTTGTGAGTGGCCCGCCGGTGCACAGCTGTCTGCCGTTCGGTCGGTCGACCCGAAGCAGCTGCTGGGCCTGCCCTTGAGCCTCCTCCACCGTGCGTCCTCCTGGCCGCAGCTGAGTGAGTCACGACAGGGTGCCAGCAGAGGGTGGCAGCTGCAGAGCTCTAGCTGCCTGCCTGTTCCCGGCCGCAGCGACGTAGTGCTTGGGAGCAGCCGCCCCTATATGCAAATGATCAGGCTGCTGCTGCTGTGCATCTTGGACGGTTTTCCGCTTGAGCTCGGCCTGCCCTCTGGGGGACGGACGGGGCGTCAGCTGCGCCTTGAGCGCCCGGCGTCACCCACTCGGGGAGCGTCCGTGCAGGCGCCGCCGGGCCACACCACCCCTTACTTTTGGTGCACGAGACTCCGCGATGCTGGGGGGCTGCGCCAGAGGGGCGCTCGTCGGCCCGGCGGGCTCCAACTCATACTTACCTGGCAGGGGAGATACCATGATCACTAAGGTGGTTCTCCCAGGGTGAGGCTCATCCATTGCACTCCGGGTGTGCTGACCCCTGCGATTTCCCCAAATGCGGGAAACTCGACTGCATAATTTGTGGTAGTGGGGGACTGCGTTCGCGCTTTCCCCTGATTTCCTCCAGTCAATGACAGAACAGTGCTTTGGGAATGATGAGAAGCTCGGAGAGGTGGACGTGGCCTTTGGCTCCCCCTTGTGGGCCTACGCCGCCACCTTCTCCCTGCCCTGGCTAAGAAGGGACGAGTTGCTTGCTTCTTTGTTGGCTTGGGGCCTTTTGCCTTTGCTTTGTGCTTTGTTTGTTGGACTTGGCGCCCCCTGCCTGCTGCTGGGGATTGATCTGCTCGTTTGCATCTCATTCACTTGGTGACGACATGGCTCCCTCTGCTCTTCTGCAGGTGTCGGGACTAGCGCCCCAACATGCTGGATTTGCAGCGAACCAAAGGCATGCTTTGGAGCACACGAGGCAACGCCGTGTTCCAGGGAGAGCGCGAGCGGCCGAAAGCCTCCTCCTGCGCAGGCACGCTCAAGGGTGGCCACTTGCAGCGTCCCCATCTCGCGGCCGGAGCTGGAGTTGTGAGTGGCCCGCCGGTGCACAGCTGTCTGCCGTTCGGTCGGTCGACCCGAAGCAGCTGCTGGGCCTGCCCTTGAGCCTCCTCCACCGTGCGTCCTCCTGGCCGCAGCTGAGTGAGTCACGACAGGGTGCCAGCAGAGGGTGGCAGCTGCAGAGCTCTAGCTGCCTGCCTGTTCCCGGCCGCAGCGACGTAGTGCTTGGGAGCAGCCGCCCCTATATGCAAATGATCAGGCTGCTGCTGCTGTGCATCTTGGACGGTTTTCCGCTTGAGCTCGGCCTGCCCTCTGGGGGACGGACGGGGCGTCAGCTGCGCCTTGAGCGCCCGGCGTCACCCACTCGGGGAGCGTCCGTGCAGGCGCCGCCGGGCCACACCACCCCTTACTTTTGGTGCACGAGACTCCGCGATGCTGGGGGGCTGCGCCAGAGGGGCGCTCGTCGGCCCGGCGGGCTCCAACTCATACTTACCTGGCAGGGGAGATACCATGATCACTAAGGTGGTTCTCCCAGGGTGAGGCTCATCCATTGCACTCCGGGTGTGCTGACCCCTGCGATTTCCCCAAATGCGGGAAACTCGACTGCATAATTTGTGGTAGTGGGGGACTGCGTTCGCGCTTTCCCCTGATTTCCTCCAGTCAATGACAGAACAGTGCTTTGGGAATGATGAGAAGCTCGGAGAGGTGGACGTGGCCTTTGGCTCCCCCTTGTGGGCCTACGCCGCCACCTTCTCCCTGCCCTGGCTAAGAAGGGACGAGTTGCTTGCTTCTTTGTTGGCTTGGGGCCTTTTGCCTTTGCTTTGTGCTTTGTTTGTTGGACTTGGCGCCCCCTGCCTGCTGCTGGGGATTGATCTGCTCGTTTGCATCTCATTCACTTGGTGACGACATGGCTCCCTCTGCTCTTCTGCAGGTGTCGGGACTAGCGCCCCAACATGCTGGATTTGCAGCGAACCAAAGGCATGCTTTGGAGCACACGAGGCAACGCCGTGTTCCAGGGAGAGCGCGAGCGGCCGAAAGCCTCCTCCTGCGCAGGCACGCTCAAGGGTGGCCACTTGCAGCGTCCCCATCTCGCGGCCGGAGCTGGAGTTGTGAGTGGCCCGCCGGTGCACAGCTGTCTGCCGTTCGGTCGGTCGACCCGAAGCAGCTGCTGGGCCTGCCCTTGAGCCTCCTCCACCGTGCGTCCTCCTGGCCGCAGCTGAGTGAGTCACGACAGGGTGCCAGCAGAGGGTGGCAGCTGCAGAGCTCTAGCTGCCTGCCTGTTCCCGGCCGCAGCGACGTAGTGCTTGGGAGCAGCCGCCCCTATATGCAAATGATCAGGCTGCTGCTGCTGTGCATCTTGGACGGTTTTCCGCTTGAGCTCGGCCTGCCCTCTGGGGGACGGACGGGGCGTCAGCTGCGCCTTGAGCGCCCGGCGTCACCCACTCGGGGAGCGTCCGTGCAGGCGCCGCCGGGCCACACCACCCCTTACTTTTGGTGCACGAGACTCCGCGATGCTGGGGGGCTGCGCCAGAGGGGCGCTCGTCGGCCCGGCGGGCTCCAACTCATACTTACCTGGCAGGGGAGATACCATGATCACTAAGGTGGTTCTCCCAGGGTGAGGCTCATCCATTGCACTCCGGGTGTGCTGACCCCTGCGATTTCCCCAAATGCGGGAAACTCGACTGCATAATTTGTGGTAGTGGGGGACTGCGTTCGCGCTTTCCCCTGATTTCCTCCAGTCAATGACAGAACAGTGCTTTGGGAATGATGAGAAGCTCGGAGAGGTGGACGTGGCCTTTGGCTCCCCCTTGTGGGCCTACGCCGCCACCTTCTCCCTGCCCTGGCTAAGAAGGGACGAGTTGCTTGCTTCTTTGTTGGCTTGGGGCCTTTTGCCTTTGCTTTGTGCTTTGTTTGTTGGACTTGGCGCCCCCTGCCTGCTGCTGGGGATTGATCTGCTCGTTTGCATCTCATTCACTTGGTGACGACATGGCTCCCTCTGCTCTTCTGCAGGTGTCGGGACTAGCGCCCCAACATGCTGGATTTGCAGCGAACCAAAGGCATGCTTTGGAGCACACGAGGCAACGCCGTGTTCCAGGGAGAGCGCGAGCGGCCGAAAGCCTCCTCCTGCGCAGGCACGCTCAAGGGTGGCCACTTGCAGCGTCCCCATCTCGCGGCCGGAGCTGGAGTTGTGAGTGGCCCGCCGGTGCACAGCTGTCTGCCGTTCGGTCGGTCGACCCGAAGCAGCTGCTGGGCCTGCCCTTGAGCCTCCTCCACCGTGCGTCCTCCTGGCCGCAGCTGAGTGAGTCACGACAGGGTGCCAGCAGAGGGTGGCAGCTGCAGAGCTCTAGCTGCCTGCCTGTTCCCGGCCGCAGCGACGTAGTGCTTGGGAGCAGCCGCCCCTATATGCAAATGATCAGGCTGCTGCTGCTGTGCATCTTGGACGGTTTTCCGCTTGAGCTCGGCCTGCCCTCTGGGGGACGGACGGGGCGTCAGCTGCGCCTTGAGCGCCCGGCGTCACCCACTCGGGGAGCGTCCGTGCAGGCGCCGCCGGGCCACACCACCCCTTACTTTTGGTGCACGAGACTCCGCGATGCTGGGGGGCTGCGCCAGAGGGGCGCTCGTCGGCCCGGCGGGCTCCAACTCATACTTACCTGGCAGGGGAGATACCATGATCACTAAGGTGGTTCTCCCAGGGTGAGGCTCATCCATTGCACTCCGGGTGTGCTGACCCCTGCGATTTCCCCAAATGCGGGAAACTCGACTGCATAATTTGTGGTAGTGGGGGACTGCGTTCGCGCTTTCCCCTGATTTCCTCCAGTCAATGACAGAACAGTGCTTTGGGAATGATGAGAAGCTCGGAGAGGTGGACGTGGCCTTTGGCTCCCCCTTGTGGGCCTACGCCGCCACCTTCTCCCTGCCCTGGCTAAGAAGGGACGAGTTGCTTGCTTCTTTGTTGGCTTGGGGCCTTTTGCCTTTGCTTTGTGCTTTGTTTGTTGGACTTGGCGCCCCCTGCCTGCTGCTGGGGATTGATCTGCTCGTTTGCATCTCATTCACTTGGTGACGACATGGCTCCCTCTGCTCTTCTGCAGGTGTCGGGACTAGCGCCCCAACATGCTGGATTTGCAGCGAACCAAAGGCATGCTTTGGAGCACACGAGGCAACGCCGTGTTCCAGGGAGAGCGCGAGCGGCCGAAAGCCTCCTCCTGCGCAGGCACGCTCAAGGGTGGCCACTTGCAGCGTCCCCATCTCGCGGCCGGAGCTGGAGTTGTGAGTGGCCCGCCGGTGCACAGCTGTCTGCCGTTCGGTCGGTCGACCCGAAGCAGCTGCTGGGCCTGCCCTTGAGCCTCCTCCACCGTGCGTCCTCCTGGCCGCAGCTGAGTGAGTCACGACAGGGTGCCAGCAGAGGGTGGCAGCTGCAGAGCTCTAGCTGCCTGCCTGTTCCCGGCCGCAGCGACGTAGTGCTTGGGAGCAGCCGCCCCTATATGCAAATGATCAGGCTGCTGCTGCTGTGCATCTTGGACGGTTTTCCGCTTGAGCTCGGCCTGCCCTCTGGGGGACGGACGGGGCGTCAGCTGCGCCTTGAGCGCCCGGCGTCACCCACTCGGGGAGCGTCCGTGCAGGCGCCGCCGGGCCACACCACCCCTTACTTTTGGTGCACGAGACTCCGCGATGCTGGGGGGCTGCGCCAGAGGGGCGCTCGTCGGCCCGGCGGGCTCCAACTCATACTTACCTGGCAGGGGAGATACCATGATCACTAAGGTGGTTCTCCCAGGGTGAGGCTCATCCATTGCACTCCGGGTGTGCTGACCCCTGCGATTTCCCCAAATGCGGGAAACTCGACTGCATAATTTGTGGTAGTGGGGGACTGCGTTCGCGCTTTCCCCTGATTTCCTCCAGTCAATGACAGAACAGTGCTTTGGGAATGATGAGAAGCTCGGAGAGGTGGACGTGGCCTTTGGCTCCCCCTTGTGGGCCTACGCCGCCACCTTCTCCCTGCCCTGGCTAAGAAGGGACGAGTTGCTTGCTTCTTTGTTGGCTTGGGGCCTTTTGCCTTTGCTTTGTGCTTTGTTTGTTGGACTTGGCGCCCCCTGCCTGCTGCTGGGGATTGATCTGCTCGTTTGCATCTCATTCACTTGGTGACGACATGGCTCCCTCTGCTCTTCTGCAGGTGTCGGGACTAGCGCCCCAACATGCTGGATTTGCAGCGAACCAAAGGCATGCTTTGGAGCACACGAGGCAACGCCGTGTTCCAGGGAGAGCGCGAGCGGCCGAAAGCCTCCTCCTGCGCAGGCACGCTCAAGGGTGGCCACTTGCAGCGTCCCCATCTCGCGGCCGGAGCTGGAGTTGTGAGTGGCCCGCCGGTGCACAGCTGTCTGCCGTTCGGTCGGTCGACCCGAAGCAGCTGCTGGGCCTGCCCTTGAGCCTCCTCCACCGTGCGTCCTCCTGGCCGCAGCTGAGTGAGTCACGACAGGGTGCCAGCAGAGGGTGGCAGCTGCAGAGCTCTAGCTGCCTGCCTGTTCCCGGCCGCAGCGACGTAGTGCTTGGGAGCAGCCGCCCCTATATGCAAATGATCAGGCTGCTGCTGCTGTGCATCTTGGACGGTTTTCCGCTTGAGCTCGGCCTGCCCTCTGGGGGACGGACGGGGCGTCAGCTGCGCCTTGAGCGCCCGGCGTCACCCACTCGGGGAGCGTCCGTGCAGGCGCCGCCGGGCCACACCACCCCTTACTTTTGGTGCACGAGACTCCGCGATGCTGGGGGGCTGCGCCAGAGGGGCGCTCGTCGGCCCGGCGGGCTCCAACTCATACTTACCTGGCAGGGGAGATACCATGATCACTAAGGTGGTTCTCCCAGGGTGAGGCTCATCCATTGCACTCCGGGTGTGCTGACCCCTGCGATTTCCCCAAATGCGGGAAACTCGACTGCATAATTTGTGGTAGTGGGGGACTGCGTTCGCGCTTTCCCCTGATTTCCTCCAGTCAATGACAGAACAGTGCTTTGGGAATGATGAGAAGCTCGGAGAGGTGGACGTGGCCTTTGGCTCCCCCTTGTGGGCCTACGCCGCCACCTTCTCCCTGCCCTGGCTAAGAAGGGACGAGTTGCTTGCTTCTTTGTTGGCTTGGGGCCTTTTGCCTTTGCTTTGTGCTTTGTTTGTTGGACTTGGCGCCCCCTGCCTGCTGCTGGGGATTGATCTGCTCGTTTGCATCTCATTCACTTGGTGACGACATGGCTCCCTCTGCTCTTCTGCAGGTGTCGGGACTAGCGCCCCAACATGCTGGATTTGCAGCGAACCAAAGGCATGCTTTGGAGCACACGAGGCAACGCCGTGTTCCAGGGAGAGCGCGAGCGGCCGAAAGCCTCCTCCTGCGCAGGCACGCTCAAGGGTGGCCACTTGCAGCGTCCCCATCTCGCGGCCGGAGCTGGAGTTGTGAGTGGCCCGCCGGTGCACAGCTGTCTGCCGTTCGGTCGGTCGACCCGAAGCAGCTGCTGGGCCTGCCCTTGAGCCTCCTCCACCGTGCGTCCTCCTGGCCGCAGCTGAGTGAGTCACGACAGGGTGCCAGCAGAGGGTGGCAGCTGCAGAGCTCTAGCTGCCTGCCTGTTCCCGGCCGCAGCGACGTAGTGCTTGGGAGCAGCCGCCCCTATATGCAAATGATCAGGCTGCTGCTGCTGTGCATCTTGGACGGTTTTCCGCTTGAGCTCGGCCTGCCCTCTGGGGGACGGACGGGGCGTCAGCTGCGCCTTGAGCGCCCGGCGTCACCCACTCGGGGAGCGTCCGTGCAGGCGCCGCCGGGCCACACCACCCCTTACTTTTGGTGCACGAGACTCCGCGATGCTGGGGGGCTGCGCCAGAGGGGCGCTCGTCGGCCCGGCGGGCTCCAACTCATACTTACCTGGCAGGGGAGATACCATGATCACTAAGGTGGTTCTCCCAGGGTGAGGCTCATCCATTGCACTCCGGGTGTGCTGACCCCTGCGATTTCCCCAAATGCGGGAAACTCGACTGCATAATTTGTGGTAGTGGGGGACTGCGTTCGCGCTTTCCCCTGATTTCCTCCAGTCAATGACAGAACAGTGCTTTGGGAATGATGAGAAGCTCGGAGAGGTGGACGTGGCCTTTGGCTCCCCCTTGTGGGCCTACGCCGCCACCTTCTCCCTGCCCTGGCTAAGAAGGGACGAGTTGCTTGCTTCTTTGTTGGCTTGGGGCCTTTTGCCTTTGCTTTGTGCTTTGTTTGTTGGACTTGGCGCCCCCTGCCTGCTGCTGGGGATTGATCTGCTCGTTTGCATCTCATTCACTTGGTGACGACATGGCTCCCTCTGCTCTTCTGCAGGTGTCGGGACTAGCGCCCCAACATGCTGGATTTGCAGCGAACCAAAGGCATGCTTTGGAGCACACGAGGCAACGCCGTGTTCCAGGGAGAGCGCGAGCGGCCGAAAGCCTCCTCCTGCGCAGGCACGCTCAAGGGTGGCCACTTGCAGCGTCCCCATCTCGCGGCCGGAGCTGGAGTTGTGAGTGGCCCGCCGGTGCACAGCTGTCTGCCGTTCGGTCGGTCGACCCGAAGCAGCTGCTGGGCCTGCCCTTGAGCCTCCTCCACCGTGCGTCCTCCTGGCCGCAGCTGAGTGAGTCACGACAGGGTGCCAGCAGAGGGTGGCAGCTGCAGAGCTCTAGCTGCCTGCCTGTTCCCGGCCGCAGCGACGTAGTGCTTGGGAGCAGCCGCCCCTATATGCAAATGATCAGGCTGCTGCTGCTGTGCATCTTGGACGGTTTTCCGCTTGAGCTCGGCCTGCCCTCTGGGGGACGGACGGGGCGTCAGCTGCGCCTTGAGCGCCCGGCGTCACCCACTCGGGGAGCGTCCGTGCAGGCGCCGCCGGGCCACACCACCCCTTACTTTTGGTGCACGAGACTCCGCGATGCTGGGGGGCTGCGCCAGAGGGGCGCTCGTCGGCCCGGCGGGCTCCAACTCATACTTACCTGGCAGGGGAGATACCATGATCACTAAGGTGGTTCTCCCAGGGTGAGGCTCATCCATTGCACTCCGGGTGTGCTGACCCCTGCGATTTCCCCAAATGCGGGAAACTCGACTGCATAATTTGTGGTAGTGGGGGACTGCGTTCGCGCTTTCCCCTGATTTCCTCCAGTCAATGACAGAACAGTGCTTTGGGAATGATGAGAAGCTCGGAGAGGTGGACGTGGCCTTTGGCTCCCCCTTGTGGGCCTACGCCGCCACCTTCTCCCTGCCCTGGCTAAGAAGGGACGAGTTGCTTGCTTCTTTGTTGGCTTGGGGCCTTTTGCCTTTGCTTTGTGCTTTGTTTGTTGGACTTGGCGCCCCCTGCCTGCTGCTGGGGATTGATCTGCTCGTTTGCATCTCATTCACTTGGTGACGACATGGCTCCCTCTGCTCTTCTGCAGGTGTCGGGACTAGCGCCCCAACATGCTGGATTTGCAGCGAACCAAAGGCATGCTTTGGAGCACACGAGGCAACGCCGTGTTCCAGGGAGAGCGCGAGCGGCCGAAAGCCTCCTCCTGCGCAGGCACGCTCAAGGGTGGCCACTTGCAGCGTCCCCATCTCGCGGCCGGAGCTGGAGTTGTGAGTGGCCCGCCGGTGCACAGCTGTCTGCCGTTCGGTCGGTCGACCCGAAGCAGCTGCTGGGCCTGCCCTTGAGCCTCCTCCACCGTGCGTCCTCCTGGCCGCAGCTGAGTGAGTCACGACAGGGTGCCAGCAGAGGGTGGCAGCTGCAGAGCTCTAGCTGCCTGCCTGTTCCCGGCCGCAGCGACGTAGTGCTTGGGAGCAGCCGCCCCTATATGCAAATGATCAGGCTGCTGCTGCTGTGCATCTTGGACGGTTTTCCGCTTGAGCTCGGCCTGCCCTCTGGGGGACGGACGGGGCGTCAGCTGCGCCTTGAGCGCCCGGCGTCACCCACTCGGGGAGCGTCCGTGCAGGCGCCGCCGGGCCACACCACCCCTTACTTTTGGTGCACGAGACTCCGCGATGCTGGGGGGCTGCGCCAGAGGGGCGCTCGTCGGCCCGGCGGGCTCCAACTCATACTTACCTGGCAGGGGAGATACCATGATCACTAAGGTGGTTCTCCCAGGGTGAGGCTCATCCATTGCACTCCGGGTGTGCTGACCCCTGCGATTTCCCCAAATGCGGGAAACTCGACTGCATAATTTGTGGTAGTGGGGGACTGCGTTCGCGCTTTCCCCTGATTTCCTCCAGTCAATGACAGAACAGTGCTTTGGGAATGATGAGAAGCTCGGAGAGGTGGACGTGGCCTTTGGCTCCCCCTTGTGGGCCTACGCCGCCACCTTCTCCCTGCCCTGGCTAAGAAGGGACGAGTTGCTTGCTTCTTTGTTGGCTTGGGGCCTTTTGCCTTTGCTTTGTGCTTTGTTTGTTGGACTTGGCGCCCCCTGCCTGCTGCTGGGGATTGATCTGCTCGTTTGCATCTCATTCACTTGGTGACGACATGGCTCCCTCTGCTCTTCTGCAGGTGTCGGGACTAGCGCCCCAACATGCTGGATTTGCAGCGAACCAAAGGCATGCTTTGGAGCACACGAGGCAACGCCGTGTTCCAGGGAGAGCGCGAGCGGCCGAAAGCCTCCTCCTGCGCAGGCACGCTCAAGGGTGGCCACTTGCAGCGTCCCCATCTCGCGGCCGGAGCTGGAGTTGTGAGTGGCCCGCCGGTGCACAGCTGTCTGCCGTTCGGTCGGTCGACCCGAAGCAGCTGCTGGGCCTGCCCTTGAGCCTCCTCCACCGTGCGTCCTCCTGGCCGCAGCTGAGTGAGTCACGACAGGGTGCCAGCAGAGGGTGGCAGCTGCAGAGCTCTAGCTGCCTGCCTGTTCCCGGCCGCAGCGACGTAGTGCTTGGGAGCAGCCGCCCCTATATGCAAATGATCAGGCTGCTGCTGCTGTGCATCTTGGACGGTTTTCCGCTTGAGCTCGGCCTGCCCTCTGGGGGACGGACGGGGCGTCAGCTGCGCCTTGAGCGCCCGGCGTCACCCACTCGGGGAGCGTCCGTGCAGGCGCCGCCGGGCCACACCACCCCTTACTTTTGGTGCACGAGACTCCGCGATGCTGGGGGGCTGCGCCAGAGGGGCGCTCGTCGGCCCGGCGGGCTCCAACTCATACTTACCTGGCAGGGGAGATACCATGATCACTAAGGTGGTTCTCCCAGGGTGAGGCTCATCCATTGCACTCCGGGTGTGCTGACCCCTGCGATTTCCCCAAATGCGGGAAACTCGACTGCATAATTTGTGGTAGTGGGGGACTGCGTTCGCGCTTTCCCCTGATTTCCTCCAGTCAATGACAGAACAGTGCTTTGGGAATGATGAGAAGCTCGGAGAGGTGGATGTGGCCTTTGGCTCCCCCTTGTGGGCCTACGCCGCCACCTTCTCCCTGCCCTGGCTAAGAAGGGACGAGTTGCTTGCTTCTTTGTTGGCTTGGGGCCTTTTGCCTTTGCTTTGTGCTTTGTTTGTTGGACTTGGCGCCCCCTGCCTGCTGCTGGGGATTGATCTGCTCGTTTGCATCTCATTCACTTGGTGACGACATGGCTCCCTCTGCTCTTCTGCAGGTGTCGGGACTAGCGCCCCAACATGCTGGATTTGCAGCGAACCAAAGGCATGCTTTGGAGCACACGAGGCAACGCCGTGTTCCAGGGAGAGCGCGAGCGGCCGAAAGCCTCCTCCTGCGCAGGCACGCTCAAGGGTGGCCACTTGCAGCGTCCCCATCTCGCGGCCGGAGCTGGAGTTGTGAGTGGCCCGCCGGTGCACAGCTGTCTGCCGTTCGGTCGGTCGACCCGAAGCAGCTGCTGGGCCTGCCCTTGAGCCTCCTCCACCGTGCGTCCTCCTGGCCGCAGCTGAGTGAGTCACGACAGGGTGCCAGCAGAGGGTGGCAGCTGCAGAGCTCTAGCTGCCTGCCTGTTCCCGGCCGCAGCGACGTAGTGCTTGGGAGCAGCCGCCCCTATATGCAAATGATCAGGCTGCTGCTGCTGTGCATCTTGGACGGTTTTCCGCTTGAGCTCGGCCTGCCCTCTGGGGGACGGACGGGGCGTCAGCTGCGCCTTGAGCGCCCGGCGTCACCCACTCGGGGAGCGTCCGTGCAGGCGCCGCCGGGCCACACCACCCCTTACTTTTGGTGCACGAGACTCCGCGATGCTGGGGGGCTGCGCCAGAGGGGCGCTCGTCGGCCCGGCGGGCTCCAACTCATACTTACCTGGCAGGGGAGATACCATGATCACTAAGGTGGTTCTCCCAGGGTGAGGCTCATCCATTGCACTCCGGGTGTGCTGACCCCTGCGATTTCCCCAAATGCGGGAAACTCGACTGCATAATTTGTGGTAGTGGGGGACTGCGTTCGCGCTTTCCCCTGATTTCCTCCAGTCAATGACAGAACAGTGCTTTGGGAATGATGAGAAGCTCGGAGAGGTGGACGTGGCCTTTGGCTCCCCCTTGTGGGCCTACGCCGCCACCTTCTCCCTGCCCTGGCTAAGAAGGGACGAGTTGCTTGCTTCTTTGTTGGCTTGGGGCCTTTTGCCTTTGCTTTGTGCTTTGTTTGTTGGACTTGGCGCCCCCTGCCTGCTGCTGGGGATTGATCTGCTCGTTTGCATCTCATTCACTTGGTGACGACATGGCTCCCTCTGCTCTTCTGCAGGTGTCGGGACTAGCGCCCCAACATGCTGGATTTGCAGCGAACCAAAGGCATGCTTTGGAGCACACGAGGCAACGCCGTGTTCCAGGGAGAGCGCGAGCGGCCGAAAGCCTCCTCCTGCGCAGGCACGCTCAAGGGTGGCCACTTGCAGCGTCCCCATCTCGCGGCCGGAGCTGGAGTTGTGAGTGGCCCGCCGGTGCACAGCTGTCTGCCGTTCGGTCGGTCGACCCGAAGCAGCTGCTGGGCCTGCCCTTGAGCCTCCTCCACCGTGCGTCCTCCTGGCCGCAGCTGAGTGAGTCACGACAGGGTGCCAGCAGAGGGTGGCAGCTGCAGAGCTCTAGCTGCCTGCCTGTTCCCGGCCGCAGCGACGTAGTGCTTGGGAGCAGCCGCCCCTATATGCAAATGATCAGGCTGCTGCTGCTGTGCATCTTGGACGGTTTTCCGCTTGAGCTCGGCCTGCCCTCTGGGGGACGGACGGGGCGTCAGCTGCGCCTTGAGCGCCCGGCGTCACCCACTCGGGGAGCGTCCGTGCAGGCGCCGCCGGGCCACACCACCCCTTACTTTTGGTGCACGAGACTCCGCGATGCTGGGGGGCTGCGCCAGAGGGGCGCTCGTCGGCCCGGCGGGCTCCAACTCATACTTACCTGGCAGGGGAGATACCATGATCACTAAGGTGGTTCTCCCAGGGTGAGGCTCATCCATTGCACTCCGGGTGTGCTGACCCCTGCGATTTCCCCAAATGCGGGAAACTCGACTGCATAATTTGTGGTAGTGGGGGACTGCGTTCGCGCTTTCCCCTGATTTCCTCCAGTCAATGACAGAACAGTGCTTTGGGAATGATGAGAAGCTCGGAGAGGTGGATGTGGCCTTTGGCTCCCCCTTGTGGGCCTACGCCGCCACCTTCTCCCTGCCCTGGCTAAGAAGGGACGAGTTGCTTGCTTCTTTGTTGGCTTGGGGCCTTTTGCCTTTGCTTTGTGCTTTGTTTGTTGGACTTGGCGCCCCCTGCCTGCTGCTGGGGATTGATCTGCTCGTTTGCATCTCATTCACTTGGTGACGACATGGCTCCCTCTGCTCTTCTGCAGGTGTCGGGACTAGCGCCCCAACATGCTGGATTTGCAGCGAACCAAAGGCATGCTTTGGAGCACACGAGGCAACGCCGTGTTCCAGGGAGAGCGCGAGCGGCCGAAAGCCTCCTCCTGCGCAGGCACGCTCAAGGGTGGCCACTTGCAGCGTCCCCATCTCGCGGCCGGAGCTGGAGTTGTGAGTGGCCCGCCGGTGCACAGCTGTCTGCCGTTCGGTCGGTCGACCCGAAGCAGCTGCTGGGCCTGCCCTTGAGCCTCCTCCACCGTGCGTCCTCCTGGCCGCAGCTGAGTGAGTCACGACAGGGTGCCAGCAGAGGGTGGCAGCTGCAGAGCTCTAGCTGCCTGCCTGTTCCCGGCCGCAGCGACGTAGTGCTTGGGAGCAGCCGCCCCTATATGCAAATGATCAGGCTGCTGCTGCTGTGCATCTTGGACGGTTTTCCGCTTGAGCTCGGCCTGCCCTCTGGGGGACGGACGGGGCGTCAGCTGCGCCTTGAGCGCCCGGCGTCACCCACTCGGGGAGCGTCCGTGCAGGCGCCGCCGGGCCACACCACCCCTTACTTTTGGTGCACGAGACTCCGCGATGCTGGGGGGCTGCGCCAGAGGGGCGCTCGTCGGCCCGGCGGGCTCCAACTCATACTTACCTGGCAGGGGAGATACCATGATCACTAAGGTGGTTCTCCCAGGGTGAGGCTCATCCATTGCACTCCGGGTGTGCTGACCCCTGCGATTTCCCCAAATGCGGGAAACTCGACTGCATAATTTGTGGTAGTGGGGGACTGCGTTCGCGCTTTCCCCTGATTTCCTCCAGTCAATGACAGAACAGTGCTTTGGGAATGATGAGAAGCTCGGAGAGGTGGACGTGGCCTTTGGCTCCCCCTTGTGGGCCTACGCCGCCACCTTCTCCCTGCCCTGGCTAAGAAGGGACGAGTTGCTTGCTTCTTTGTTGGCTTGGGGCCTTTTGCCTTTGCTTTGTGCTTTGTTTGTTGGACTTGGCGCCCCCTGCCTGCTGCTGGGGATTGATCTGCTCGTTTGCATCTCATTCACTTGGTGACGACATGGCTCCCTCTGCTCTTCTGCAGGTGTCGGGACTAGCGCCCCAACATGCTGGATTTGCAGCGAACCAAAGGCATGCTTTGGAGCACACGAGGCAACGCCGTGTTCCAGGGAGAGCGCGAGCGGCCGAAAGCCTCCTCCTGCGCAGGCACGCTCAAGGGTGGCCACTTGCAGCGTCCCCATCTCGCGGCCGGAGCTGGAGTTGTGAGTGGCCCGCCGGTGCACAGCTGTCTGCCGTTCGGTCGGTCGACCCGAAGCAGCTGCTGGGCCTGCCCTTGAGCCTCCTCCACCGTGCGTCCTCCTGGCCGCAGCTGAGTGAGTCACGACAGGGTGCCAGCAGAGGGTGGCAGCTGCAGAGCTCTAGCTGCCTGCCTGTTCCCGGCCGCAGCGACGTAGTGCTTGGGAGCAGCCGCCCCTATATGCAAATGATCAGGCTGCTGCTGCTGTGCATCTTGGACGGTTTTCCGCTTGAGCTCGGCCTGCCCTCTGGGGGACGGACGGGGCGTCAGCTGCGCCTTGAGCGCCCGGCGTCACCCACTCGGGGAGCGTCCGTGCAGGCGCCGCCGGGCCACACCACCCCTTACTTTTGGTGCACGAGACTCCGCGATGCTGGGGGGCTGCGCCAGAGGGGCGCTCGTCGGCCCGGCGGGCTCCAACTCATACTTACCTGGCAGGGGAGATACCATGATCACTAAGGTGGTTCTCCCAGGGTGAGGCTCATCCATTGCACTCCGGGTGTGCTGACCCCTGCGATTTCCCCAAATGCGGGAAACTCGACTGCATAATTTGTGGTAGTGGGGGACTGCGTTCGCGCTTTCCCCTGATTTCCTCCAGTCAATGACAGAACAGTGCTTTGGGAATGATGAGAAGCTCGGAGAGGTGGACGTGGCCTTTGGCTCCCCCTTGTGGGCCTACGCCGCCACCTTCTCCCTGCCCTGGCTAAGAAGGGACGAGTTGCTTGCTTCTTTGTTGGCTTGGGGCCTTTTGCCTTTGCTTTGTGCTTTGTTTGTTGGACTTGGCGCCCCCTGCCTGCTGCTGGGGATTGATCTGCTCGTTTGCATCTCATTCACTTGGTGACGACATGGCTCCCTCTGCTCTTCTGCAGGTGTCGGGACTAGCGCCCCAACATGCTGGATTTGCAGCGAACCAAAGGCATGCTTTGGAGCACACGAGGCAACGCCGTGTTCCAGGGAGAGCGCGAGCGGCCGAAAGCCTCCTCCTGCGCAGGCACGCTCAAGGGTGGCCACTTGCAGCGTCCCCATCTCGCGGCCGGAGCTGGAGTTGTGAGTGGCCCGCCGGTGCACAGCTGTCTGCCGTTCGGTCGGTCGACCCGAAGCAGCTGCTGGGCCTGCCCTTGAGCCTCCTCCACCGTGCGTCCTCCTGGCCGCAGCTGAGTGAGTCACGACAGGGTGCCAGCAGAGGGTGGCAGCTGCAGAGCTCTAGCTGCCTGCCTGTTCCCGGCCGCAGCGACGTAGTGCTTGGGAGCAGCCGCCCCTATATGCAAATGATCAGGCTGCTGCTGCTGTGCATCTTGGACGGTTTTCCGCTTGAGCTCGGCCTGCCCTCTGGGGGACGGACGGGGCGTCAGCTGCGCCTTGAGCGCCCGGCGTCACCCACTCGGGGAGCGTCCGTGCAGGCGCCGCCGGGCCACACCACCCCTTACTTTTGGTGCACGAGACTCCGCGATGCTGGGGGGCTGCGCCAGAGGGGCGCTCGTCGGCCCGGCGGGCTCCAACTCATACTTACCTGGCAGGGGAGATACCATGATCACTAAGGTGGTTCTCCCAGGGTGAGGCTCATCCATTGCACTCCGGGTGTGCTGACCCCTGCGATTTCCCCAAATGCGGGAAACTCGACTGCATAATTTGTGGTAGTGGGGGACTGCGTTCGCGCTTTCCCCTGATTTCCTCCAGTCAATGACAGAACAGTGCTTTGGGAATGATGAGAAGCTCGGAGAGGTGGACGTGGCCTTTGGCTCCCCCTTGTGGGCCTACGCCGCCACCTTCTCCCTGCCCTGGCTAAGAAGGGACGAGTTGCTTGCTTCTTTGTTGGCTTGGGGCCTTTTGCCTTTGCTTTGTGCTTTGTTTGTTGGACTTGGCGCCCCCTGCCTGCTGCTGGGGATTGATCTGCTCGTTTGCATCTCATTCACTTGGTGACGACATGGCTCCCTCTGCTCTTCTGCAGGTGTCGGGACTAGCGCCCCAACATGCTGGATTTGCAGCGAACCAAAGGCATGCTTTGGAGCACACGAGGCAACGCCGTGTTCCAGGGAGAGCGCGAGCGGCCGAAAGCCTCCTCCTGCGCAGGCACGCTCAAGGGTGGCCACTTGCAGCGTCCCCATCTCGCGGCCGGAGCTGGAGTTGTGAGTGGCCCGCCGGTGCACAGCTGTCTGCCGTTCGGTCGGTCGACCCGAAGCAGCTGCTGGGCCTGCCCTTGAGCCTCCTCCACCGTGCGTCCTCCTGGCCGCAGCTGAGTGAGTCACGACAGGGTGCCAGCAGAGGGTGGCAGCTGCAGAGCTCTAGCTGCCTGCCTGTTCCCGGCCGCAGCGACGTAGTGCTTGGGAGCAGCCGCCCCTATATGCAAATGATCAGGCTGCTGCTGCTGTGCATCTTGGACGGTTTTCCGCTTGAGCTCGGCCTGCCCTCTGGGGGACGGACGGGGCGTCAGCTGCGCCTTGAGCGCCCGGCGTCACCCACTCGGGGAGCGTCCGTGCAGGCGCCGCCGGGCCACACCACCCCTTACTTTTGGTGCACGAGACTCCGCGATGCTGGGGGGCTGCGCCAGAGGGGCGCTCGTCGGCCCGGCGGGCTCCAACTCATACTTACCTGGCAGGGGAGATACCATGATCACTAAGGTGGTTCTCCCAGGGTGAGGCTCATCCATTGCACTCCGGGTGTGCTGACCCCTGCGATTTCCCCAAATGCGGGAAACTCGACTGCATAATTTGTGGTAGTGGGGGACTGCGTTCGCGCTTTCCCCTGATTTCCTCCAGTCAATGACAGAACAGTGCTTTGGGAATGATGAGAAGCTCGGAGAGGTGGACGTGGCCTTTGGCTCCCCCTTGTGGGCCTACGCCGCCACCTTCTCCCTGCCCTGGCTAAGAAGGGACGAGTTGCTTGCTTCTTTGTTGGCTTGGGGCCTTTTGCCTTTGCTTTGTGCTTTGTTTGTTGGACTTGGCGCCCCCTGCCTGCTGCTGGGGATTGATCTGCTCGTTTGCATCTCATTCACTTGGTGACGACATGGCTCCCTCTGCTCTTCTGCAGGTGTCGGGACTAGCGCCCCAACATGCTGGATTTGCAGCGAACCAAAGGCATGCTTTGGAGCACACGAGGCAACGCCGTGTTCCAGGGAGAGCGCGAGCGGCCGAAAGCCTCCTCCTGCGCAGGCACGCTCAAGGGTGGCCACTTGCAGCGTCCCCATCTCGCGGCCGGAGCTGGAGTTGTGAGTGGCCCGCCGGTGCACAGCTGTCTGCCGTTCGGTCGGTCGACCCGAAGCAGCTGCTGGGCCTGCCCTTGAGCCTCCTCCACCGTGCGTCCTCCTGGCCGCAGCTGAGTGAGTCACGACAGGGTGCCAGCAGAGGGTGGCAGCTGCAGAGCTCTAGCTGCCTGCCTGTTCCCGGCCGCAGCGACGTAGTGCTTGGGAGCAGCCGCCCCTATATGCAAATGATCAGGCTGCTGCTGCTGTGCATCTTGGACGGTTTTCCGCTTGAGCTCGGCCTGCCCTCTGGGGGACGGACGGGGCGTCAGCTGCGCCTTGAGCGCCCGGCGTCACCCACTCGGGGAGCGTCCGTGCAGGCGCCGCCGGGCCACACCACCCCTTACTTTTGGTGCACGAGACTCCGCGATGCTGGGGGGCTGCGCCAGAGGGGCGCTCGTCGGCCCGGCGGGCTCCAACTCATACTTACCTGGCAGGGGAGATACCATGATCACTAAGGTGGTTCTCCCAGGGTGAGGCTCATCCATTGCACTCCGGGTGTGCTGACCCCTGCGATTTCCCCAAATGCGGGAAACTCGACTGCATAATTTGTGGTAGTGGGGGACTGCGTTCGCGCTTTCCCCTGATTTCCTCCAGTCAATGACAGAACAGTGCTTTGGGAATGATGAGAAGCTCGGAGAGGTGGACGTGGCCTTTGGCTCCCCCTTGTGGGCCTACGCCGCCACCTTCTCCCTGCCCTGGCTAAGAAGGGACGAGTTGCTTGCTTCTTTGTTGGCTTGGGGCCTTTTGCCTTTGCTTTGTGCTTTGTTTGTTGGACTTGGCGCCCCCTGCCTGCTGCTGGGGATTGATCTGCTCGTTTGCATCTCATTCACTTGGTGACGACATGGCTCCCTCTGCTCTTCTGCAGGTGTCGGGACTAGCGCCCCAACATGCTGGATTTGCAGCGAACCAAAGGCATGCTTTGGAGCACACGAGGCAACGCCGTGTTCCAGGGAGAGCGCGAGCGGCCGAAAGCCTCCTCCTGCGCAGGCACGCTCAAGGGTGGCCACTTGCAGCGTCCCCATCTCGCGGCCGGAGCTGGAGTTGTGAGTGGCCCGCCGGTGCACAGCTGTCTGCCGTTCGGTCGGTCGACCCGAAGCAGCTGCTGGGCCTGCCCTTGAGCCTCCTCCACCGTGCGTCCTCCTGGCCGCAGCTGAGTGAGTCACGACAGGGTGCCAGCAGAGGGTGGCAGCTGCAGAGCTCTAGCTGCCTGCCTGTTCCCGGCCGCAGCGACGTAGTGCTTGGGAGCAGCCGCCCCTATATGCAAATGATCAGGCTGCTGCTGCTGTGCATCTTGGACGGTTTTCCGCTTGAGCTCGGCCTGCCCTCTGGGGGACGGACGGGGCGTCAGCTGCGCCTTGAGCGCCCGGCGTCACCCACTCGGGGAGCGTCCGTGCAGGCGCCGCCGGGCCACACCACCCCTTACTTTTGGTGCACGAGACTCCGCGATGCTGGGGGGCTGCGCCAGAGGGGCGCTCGTCGGCCCGGCGGGCTCCAACTCATACTTACCTGGCAGGGGAGATACCATGATCACTAAGGTGGTTCTCCCAGGGTGAGGCTCATCCATTGCACTCCGGGTGTGCTGACCCCTGCGATTTCCCCAAATGCGGGAAACTCGACTGCATAATTTGTGGTAGTGGGGGACTGCGTTCGCGCTTTCCCCTGATTTCCTCCAGTCAATGACAGAACAGTGCTTTGGGAATGATGAGAAGCTCGGAGAGGTGGACGTGGCCTTTGGCTCCCCCTTGTGGGCCTACGCCGCCACCTTCTCCCTGCCCTGGCTAAGAAGGGACGAGTTGCTTGCTTCTTTGTTGGCTTGGGGCCTTTTGCCTTTGCTTTGTGCTTTGTTTGTTGGACTTGGCGCCCCCTGCCTGCTGCTGGGGATTGATCTGCTCGTTTGCATCTCATTCACTTGGTGACGACATGGCTCCCTCTGCTCTTCTGCAGGTGTCGGGACTAGCGCCCCAACATGCTGGATTTGCAGCGAACCAAAGGCATGCTTTGGAGCACACGAGGCAACGCCGTGTTCCAGGGAGAGCGCGAGCGGCCGAAAGCCTCCTCCTGCGCAGGCACGCTCAAGGGTGGCCACTTGCAGCGTCCCCATCTCGCGGCCGGAGCTGGAGTTGTGAGTGGCCCGCCGGTGCACAGCTGTCTGCCGTTCGGTCGGTCGACCCGAAGCAGCTGCTGGGCCTGCCCTTGAGCCTCCTCCACCGTGCGTCCTCCTGGCCGCAGCTGAGTGAGTCACGACAGGGTGCCAGCAGAGGGTGGCAGCTGCAGAGCTCTAGCTGCCTGCCTGTTCCCGGCCGCAGCGACGTAGTGCTTGGGAGCAGCCGCCCCTATATGCAAATGATCAGGCTGCTGCTGCTGTGCATCTTGGACGGTTTTCCGCTTGAGCTCGGCCTGCCCTCTGGGGGACGGACGGGGCGTCAGCTGCGCCTTGAGCGCCCGGCGTCACCCACTCGGGGAGCGTCCGTGCAGGCGCCGCCGGGCCACACCACCCCTTACTTTTGGTGCACGAGACTCCGCGATGCTGGGGGGCTGCGCCAGAGGGGCGCTCGTCGGCCCGGCGGGCTCCAACTCATACTTACCTGGCAGGGGAGATACCATGATCACTAAGGTGGTTCTCCCAGGGTGAGGCTCATCCATTGCACTCCGGGTGTGCTGACCCCTGCGATTTCCCCAAATGCGGGAAACTCGACTGCATAATTTGTGGTAGTGGGGGACTGCGTTCGCGCTTTCCCCTGATTTCCTCCAGTCAATGACAGAACAGTGCTTTGGGAATGATGAGAAGCTCGGAGAGGTGGACGTGGCCTTTGGCTCCCCCTTGTGGGCCTACGCCGCCACCTTCTCCCTGCCCTGGCTAAGAAGGGACGAGTTGCTTGCTTCTTTGTTGGCTTGGGGCCTTTTGCCTTTGCTTTGTGCTTTGTTTGTTGGACTTGGCGCCCCCTGCCTGCTGCTGGGGATTGATCTGCTCGTTTGCATCTCATTCACTTGGTGACGACATGGCTCCCTCTGCTCTTCTGCAGGTGTCGGGACTAGCGCCCCAACATGCTGGATTTGCAGCGAACCAAAGGCATGCTTTGGAGCACACGAGGCAACGCCGTGTTCCAGGGAGAGCGCGAGCGGCCGAAAGCCTCCTCCTGCGCAGGCACGCTCAAGGGTGGCCACTTGCAGCGTCCCCATCTCGCGGCCGGAGCTGGAGTTGTGAGTGGCCCGCCGGTGCACAGCTGTCTGCCGTTCGGTCGGTCGACCCGAAGCAGCTGCTGGGCCTGCCCTTGAGCCTCCTCCACCGTGCGTCCTCCTGGCCGCAGCTGAGTGAGTCACGACAGGGTGCCAGCAGAGGGTGGCAGCTGCAGAGCTCTAGCTGCCTGCCTGTTCCCGGCCGCAGCGACGTAGTGCTTGGGAGCAGCCGCCCCTATATGCAAATGATCAGGCTGCTGCTGCTGTGCATCTTGGACGGTTTTCCGCTTGAGCTCGGCCTGCCCTCTGGGGGACGGACGGGGCGTCAGCTGCGCCTTGAGCGCCCGGCGTCACCCACTCGGGGAGCGTCCGTGCAGGCGCCGCCGGGCCACACCACCCCTTACTTTTGGTGCACGAGACTCCGCGATGCTGGGGGGCTGCGCCAGAGGGGCGCTCGTCGGCCCGGCGGGCTCCAACTCATACTTACCTGGCAGGGGAGATACCATGATCACTAAGGTGGTTCTCCCAGGGTGAGGCTCATCCATTGCACTCCGGGTGTGCTGACCCCTGCGATTTCCCCAAATGCGGGAAACTCGACTGCATAATTTGTGGTAGTGGGGGACTGCGTTCGCGCTTTCCCCTGATTTCCTCCAGTCAATGACAGAACAGTGCTTTGGGAATGATGAGAAGCTCGGAGAGGTGGACGTGGCCTTTGGCTCCCCCTTGTGGGCCTACGCCGCCACCTTCTCCCTGCCCTGGCTAAGAAGGGACGAGTTGCTTGCTTCTTTGTTGGCTTGGGGCCTTTTGCCTTTGCTTTGTGCTTTGTTTGTTGGACTTGGCGCCCCCTGCCTGCTGCTGGGGATTGATCTGCTCGTTTGCATCTCATTCACTTGGTGACGACATGGCTCCCTCTGCTCTTCTGCAGGTGTCGGGACTAGCGCCCCAACATGCTGGATTTGCAGCGAACCAAAGGCATGCTTTGGAGCACACGAGGCAACGCCGTGTTCCAGGGAGAGCGCGAGCGGCCGAAAGCCTCCTCCTGCGCAGGCACGCTCAAGGGTGGCCACTTGCAGCGTCCCCATCTCGCGGCCGGAGCTGGAGTTGTGAGTGGCCCGCCGGTGCACAGCTGTCTGCCGTTCGGTCGGTCGACCCGAAGCAGCTGCTGGGCCTGCCCTTGAGCCTCCTCCACCGTGCGTCCTCCTGGCCGCAGCTGAGTGAGTCACGACAGGGTGCCAGCAGAGGGTGGCAGCTGCAGAGCTCTAGCTGCCTGCCTGTTCCCGGCCGCAGCGACGTAGTGCTTGGGAGCAGCCGCCCCTATATGCAAATGATCAGGCTGCTGCTGCTGTGCATCTTGGACGGTTTTCCGCTTGAGCTCGGCCTGCCCTCTGGGGGACGGACGGGGCGTCAGCTGCGCCTTGAGCGCCCGGCGTCACCCACTCGGGGAGCGTCCGTGCAGGCGCCGCCGGGCCACACCACCCCTTACTTTTGGTGCACGAGACTCCGCGATGCTGGGGGGCTGCGCCAGAGGGGCGCTCGTCGGCCCGGCGGGCTCCAACTCATACTTACCTGGCAGGGGAGATACCATGATCACTAAGGTGGTTCTCCCAGGGTGAGGCTCATCCATTGCACTCCGGGTGTGCTGACCCCTGCGATTTCCCCAAATGCGGGAAACTCGACTGCATAATTTGTGGTAGTGGGGGACTGCGTTCGCGCTTTCCCCTGATTTCCTCCAGTCAATGACAGAACAGTGCTTTGGGAATGATGAGAAGCTCGGAGAGGTGGACGTGGCCTTTGGCTCCCCCTTGTGGGCCTACGCCGCCACCTTCTCCCTGCCCTGGCTAAGAAGGGACGAGTTGCTTGCTTCTTTGTTGGCTTGGGGCCTTTTGCCTTTGCTTTGTGCTTTGTTTGTTGGACTTGGCGCCCCCTGCCTGCTGCTGGGGATTGATCTGCTCGTTTGCATCTCATTCACTTGGTGACGACATGGCTCCCTCTGCTCTTCTGCAGGTGTCGGGACTAGCGCCCCAACATGCTGGATTTGCAGCGAACCAAAGGCATGCTTTGGAGCACACGAGGCAACGCCGTGTTCCAGGGAGAGCGCGAGCGGCCGAAAGCCTCCTCCTGCGCAGGCACGCTCAAGGGTGGCCACTTGCAGCGTCCCCATCTCGCGGCCGGAGCTGGAGTTGTGAGTGGCCCGCCGGTGCACAGCTGTCTGCCGTTCGGTCGGTCGACCCGAAGCAGCTGCTGGGCCTGCCCTTGAGCCTCCTCCACCGTGCGTCCTCCTGGCCGCAGCTGAGTGAGTCACGACAGGGTGCCAGCAGAGGGTGGCAGCTGCAGAGCTCTAGCTGCCTGCCTGTTCCCGGCCGCAGCGACGTAGTGCTTGGGAGCAGCCGCCCCTATATGCAAATGATCAGGCTGCTGCTGCTGTGCATCTTGGACGGTTTTCCGCTTGAGCTCGGCCTGCCCTCTGGGGGACGGACGGGGCGTCAGCTGCGCCTTGAGCGCCCGGCGTCACCCACTCGGGGAGCGTCCGTGCAGGCGCCGCCGGGCCACACCACCCCTTACTTTTGGTGCACGAGACTCCGCGATGCTGGGGGGCTGCGCCAGAGGGGCGCTCGTCGGCCCGGCGGGCTCCAACTCATACTTACCTGGCAGGGGAGATACCATGATCACTAAGGTGGTTCTCCCAGGGTGAGGCTCATCCATTGCACTCCGGGTGTGCTGACCCCTGCGATTTCCCCAAATGCGGGAAACTCGACTGCATAATTTGTGGTAGTGGGGGACTGCGTTCGCGCTTTCCCCTGATTTCCTCCAGTCAATGACAGAACAGTGCTTTGGGAATGATGAGAAGCTCGGAGAGGTGGACGTGGCCTTTGGCTCCCCCTTGTGGGCCTACGCCGCCACCTTCTCCCTGCCCTGGCTAAGAAGGGACGAGTTGCTTGCTTCTTTGTTGGCTTGGGGCCTTTTGCCTTTGCTTTGTGCTTTGTTTGTTGGACTTGGCGCCCCCTGCCTGCTGCTGGGGATTGATCTGCTCGTTTGCATCTCATTCACTTGGTGACGACATGGCTCCCTCTGCTCTTCTGCAGGTGTCGGGACTAGCGCCCCAACATGCTGGATTTGCAGCGAACCAAAGGCATGCTTTGGAGCACACGAGGCAACGCCGTGTTCCAGGGAGAGCGCGAGCGGCCGAAAGCCTCCTCCTGCGCAGGCACGCTCAAGGGTGGCCACTTGCAGCGTCCCCATCTCGCGGCCGGAGCTGGAGTTGTGAGTGGCCCGCCGGTGCACAGCTGTCTGCCGTTCGGTCGGTCGACCCGAAGCAGCTGCTGGGCCTGCCCTTGAGCCTCCTCCACCGTGCGTCCTCCTGGCCGCAGCTGAGTGAGTCACGACAGGGTGCCAGCAGAGGGTGGCAGCTGCAGAGCTCTAGCTGCCTGCCTGTTCCCGGCCGCAGCGACGTAGTGCTTGGGAGCAGCCGCCCCTATATGCAAATGATCAGGCTGCTGCTGCTGTGCATCTTGGACGGTTTTCCGCTTGAGCTCGGCCTGCCCTCTGGGGGACGGACGGGGCGTCAGCTGCGCCTTGAGCGCCCGGCGTCACCCACTCGGGGAGCGTCCGTGCAGGCGCCGCCGGGCCACACCACCCCTTACTTTTGGTGCACGAGACTCCGCGATGCTGGGGGGCTGCGCCAGAGGGGCGCTCGTCGGCCCGGCGGGCTCCAACTCATACTTACCTGGCAGGGGAGATACCATGATCACTAAGGTGGTTCTCCCAGGGTGAGGCTCATCCATTGCACTCCGGGTGTGCTGACCCCTGCGATTTCCCCAAATGCGGGAAACTCGACTGCATAATTTGTGGTAGTGGGGGACTGCGTTCGCGCTTTCCCCTGATTTCCTCCAGTCAATGACAGAACAGTGCTTTGGGAATGATGAGAAGCTCGGAGAGGTGGACGTGGCCTTTGGCTCCCCCTTGTGGGCCTACGCCGCCACCTTCTCCCTGCCCTGGCTAAGAAGGGACGAGTTGCTTGCTTCTTTGTTGGCTTGGGGCCTTTTGCCTTTGCTTTGTGCTTTGTTTGTTGGACTTGGCGCCCCCTGCCTGCTGCTGGGGATTGATCTGCTCGTTTGCATCTCATTCACTTGGTGACGACATGGCTCCCTCTGCTCTTCTGCAGGTGTCGGGACTAGCGCCCCAACATGCTGGATTTGCAGCGAACCAAAGGCATGCTTTGGAGCACACGAGGCAACGCCGTGTTCCAGGGAGAGCGCGAGCGGCCGAAAGCCTCCTCCTGCGCAGGCACGCTCAAGGGTGGCCACTTGCAGCGTCCCCATCTCGCGGCCGGAGCTGGAGTTGTGAGTGGCCCGCCGGTGCACAGCTGTCTGCCGTTCGGTCGGTCGACCCGAAGCAGCTGCTGGGCCTGCCCTTGAGCCTCCTCCACCGTGCGTCCTCCTGGCCGCAGCTGAGTGAGTCACGACAGGGTGCCAGCAGAGGGTGGCAGCTGCAGAGCTCTAGCTGCCTGCCTGTTCCCGGCCGCAGCGACGTAGTGCTTGGGAGCAGCCGCCCCTATATGCAAATGATCAGGCTGCTGCTGCTGTGCATCTTGGACGGTTTTCCGCTTGAGCTCGGCCTGCCCTCTGGGGGACGGACGGGGCGTCAGCTGCGCCTTGAGCGCCCGGCGTCACCCACTCGGGGAGCGTCCGTGCAGGCGCCGCCGGGCCACACCACCCCTTACTTTTGGTGCACGAGACTCCGCGATGCTGGGGGGCTGCGCCAGAGGGGCGCTCGTCGGCCCGGCGGGCTCCAACTCATACTTACCTGGCAGGGGAGATACCATGATCACTAAGGTGGTTCTCCCAGGGTGAGGCTCATCCATTGCACTCCGGGTGTGCTGACCCCTGCGATTTCCCCAAATGCGGGAAACTCGACTGCATAATTTGTGGTAGTGGGGGACTGCGTTCGCGCTTTCCCCTGATTTCCTCCAGTCAATGACAGAACAGTGCTTTGGGAATGATGAGAAGCTCGGAGAGGTGGACGTGGCCTTTGGCTCCCCCTTGTGGGCCTACGCCGCCACCTTCTCCCTGCCCTGGCTAAGAAGGGACGAGTTGCTTGCTTCTTTGTTGGCTTGGGGCCTTTTGCCTTTGCTTTGTGCTTTGTTTGTTGGACTTGGCGCCCCCTGCCTGCTGCTGGGGATTGATCTGCTCGTTTGCATCTCATTCACTTGGTGACGACATGGCTCCCTCTGCTCTTCTGCAGGTGTCGGGACTAGCGCCCCAACATGCTGGATTTGCAGCGAACCAAAGGCATGCTTTGGAGCACACGAGGCAACGCCGTGTTCCAGGGAGAGCGCGAGCGGCCGAAAGCCTCCTCCTGCGCAGGCACGCTCAAGGGTGGCCACTTGCAGCGTCCCCATCTCGCGGCCGGAGCTGGAGTTGTGAGTGGCCCGCCGGTGCACAGCTGTCTGCCGTTCGGTCGGTCGACCCGAAGCAGCTGCTGGGCCTGCCCTTGAGCCTCCTCCACCGTGCGTCCTCCTGGCCGCAGCTGAGTGAGTCACGACAGGGTGCCAGCAGAGGGTGGCAGCTGCAGAGCTCTAGCTGCCTGCCTGTTCCCGGCCGCAGCGACGTAGTGCTTGGGAGCAGCCGCCCCTATATGCAAATGATCAGGCTGCTGCTGCTGTGCATCTTGGACGGTTTTCCGCTTGAGCTCGGCCTGCCCTCTGGGGGACGGACGGGGCGTCAGCTGCGCCTTGAGCGCCCGGCGTCACCCACTCGGGGAGCGTCCGTGCAGGCGCCGCCGGGCCACACCACCCCTTACTTTTGGTGCACGAGACTCCGCGATGCTGGGGGGCTGCGCCAGAGGGGCGCTCGTCGGCCCGGCGGGCTCCAACTCATACTTACCTGGCAGGGGAGATACCATGATCACTAAGGTGGTTCTCCCAGGGTGAGGCTCATCCATTGCACTCCGGGTGTGCTGACCCCTGCGATTTCCCCAAATGCGGGAAACTCGACTGCATAATTTGTGGTAGTGGGGGACTGCGTTCGCGCTTTCCCCTGATTTCCTCCAGTCAATGACAGAACAGTGCTTTGGGAATGATGAGAAGCTCGGAGAGGTGGACGTGGCCTTTGGCTCCCCCTTGTGGGCCTACGCCGCCACCTTCTCCCTGCCCTGGCTAAGAAGGGACGAGTTGCTTGCTTCTTTGTTGGCTTGGGGCCTTTTGCCTTTGCTTTGTGCTTTGTTTGTTGGACTTGGCGCCCCCTGCCTGCTGCTGGGGATTGATCTGCTCGTTTGCATCTCATTCACTTGGTGACGACATGGCTCCCTCTGCTCTTCTGCAGGTGTCGGGACTAGCGCCCCAACATGCTGGATTTGCAGCGAACCAAAGGCATGCTTTGGAGCACACGAGGCAACGCCGTGTTCCAGGGAGAGCGCGAGCGGCCGAAAGCCTCCTCCTGCGCAGGCACGCTCAAGGGTGGCCACTTGCAGCGTCCCCATCTCGCGGCCGGAGCTGGAGTTGTGAGTGGCCCGCCGGTGCACAGCTGTCTGCCGTTCGGTCGGTCGACCCGAAGCAGCTGCTGGGCCTGCCCTTGAGCCTCCTCCACCGTGCGTCCTCCTGGCCGCAGCTGAGTGAGTCACGACAGGGTGCCAGCAGAGGGTGGCAGCTGCAGAGCTCTAGCTGCCTGCCTGTTCCCGGCCGCAGCGACGTAGTGCTTGGGAGCAGCCGCCCCTATATGCAAATGATCAGGCTGCTGCTGCTGTGCATCTTGGACGGTTTTCCGCTTGAGCTCGGCCTGCCCTCTGGGGGACGGACGGGGCGTCAGCTGCGCCTTGAGCGCCCGGCGTCACCCACTCGGGGAGCGTCCGTGCAGGCGCCGCCGGGCCACACCACCCCTTACTTTTGGTGCACGAGACTCCGCGATGCTGGGGGGCTGCGCCAGAGGGGCGCTCGTCGGCCCGGCGGGCTCCAACTCATACTTACCTGGCAGGGGAGATACCATGATCACTAAGGTGGTTCTCCCAGGGTGAGGCTCATCCATTGCACTCCGGGTGTGCTGACCCCTGCGATTTCCCCAAATGCGGGAAACTCGACTGCATAATTTGTGGTAGTGGGGGACTGCGTTCGCGCTTTCCCCTGATTTCCTCCAGTCAATGACAGAACAGTGCTTTGGGAATGATGAGAAGCTCGGAGAGGTGGACGTGGCCTTTGGCTCCCCCTTGTGGGCCTACGCCGCCACCTTCTCCCTGCCCTGGCTAAGAAGGGACGAGTTGCTTGCTTCTTTGTTGGCTTGGGGCCTTTTGCCTTTGCTTTGTGCTTTGTTTGTTGGACTTGGCGCCCCCTGCCTGCTGCTGGGGATTGATCTGCTCGTTTGCATCTCATTCACTTGGTGACGACATGGCTCCCTCTGCTCTTCTGCAGGTGTCGGGACTAGCGCCCCAACATGCTGGATTTGCAGCGAACCAAAGGCATGCTTTGGAGCACACGAGGCAACGCCGTGTTCCAGGGAGAGCGCGAGCGGCCGAAAGCCTCCTCCTGCGCAGGCACGCTCAAGGGTGGCCACTTGCAGCGTCCCCATCTCGCGGCCGGAGCTGGAGTTGTGAGTGGCCCGCCGGTGCACAGCTGTCTGCCGTTCGGTCGGTCGACCCGAAGCAGCTGCTGGGCCTGCCCTTGAGCCTCCTCCACCGTGCGTCCTCCTGGCCGCAGCTGAGTGAGTCACGACAGGGTGCCAGCAGAGGGTGGCAGCTGCAGAGCTCTAGCTGCCTGCCTGTTCCCGGCCGCAGCGACGTAGTGCTTGGGAGCAGCCGCCCCTATATGCAAATGATCAGGCTGCTGCTGCTGTGCATCTTGGACGGTTTTCCGCTTGAGCTCGGCCTGCCCTCTGGGGGACGGACGGGGCGTCAGCTGCGCCTTGAGCGCCCGGCGTCACCCACTCGGGGAGCGTCCGTGCAGGCGCCGCCGGGCCACACCACCCCTTACTTTTGGTGCACGAGACTCCGCGATGCTGGGGGGCTGCGCCAGAGGGGCGCTCGTCGGCCCGGCGGGCTCCAACTCATACTTACCTGGCAGGGGAGATACCATGATCACTAAGGTGGTTCTCCCAGGGTGAGGCTCATCCATTGCACTCCGGGTGTGCTGACCCCTGCGATTTCCCCAAATGCGGGAAACTCGACTGCATAATTTGTGGTAGTGGGGGACTGCGTTCGCGCTTTCCCCTGATTTCCTCCAGTCAATGACAGAACAGTGCTTTGGGAATGATGAGAAGCTCGGAGAGGTGGACGTGGCCTTTGGCTCCCCCTTGTGGGCCTACGCCGCCACCTTCTCCCTGCCCTGGCTAAGAAGGGACGAGTTGCTTGCTTCTTTGTTGGCTTGGGGCCTTTTGCCTTTGCTTTGTGCTTTGTTTGTTGGACTTGGCGCCCCCTGCCTGCTGCTGGGGATTGATCTGCTCGTTTGCATCTCATTCACTTGGTGACGACATGGCTCCCTCTGCTCTTCTGCAGGTGTCGGGACTAGCGCCCCAACATGCTGGATTTGCAGCGAACCAAAGGCATGCTTTGGAGCACACGAGGCAACGCCGTGTTCCAGGGAGAGCGCGAGCGGCCGAAAGCCTCCTCCTGCGCAGGCACGCTCAAGGGTGGCCACTTGCAGCGTCCCCATCTCGCGGCCGGAGCTGGAGTTGTGAGTGGCCCGCCGGTGCACAGCTGTCTGCCGTTCGGTCGGTCGACCCGAAGCAGCTGCTGGGCCTGCCCTTGAGCCTCCTCCACCGTGCGTCCTCCTGGCCGCAGCTGAGTGAGTCACGACAGGGTGCCAGCAGAGGGTGGCAGCTGCAGAGCTCTAGCTGCCTGCCTGTTCCCGGCCGCAGCGACGTAGTGCTTGGGAGCAGCCGCCCCTATATGCAAATGATCAGGCTGCTGCTGCTGTGCATCTTGGACGGTTTTCCGCTTGAGCTCGGCCTGCCCTCTGGGGGACGGACGGGGCGTCAGCTGCGCCTTGAGCGCCCGGCGTCACCCACTCGGGGAGCGTCCGTGCAGGCGCCGCCGGGCCACACCACCCCTTACTTTTGGTGCACGAGACTCCGCGATGCTGGGGGGCTGCGCCAGAGGGGCGCTCGTCGGCCCGGCGGGCTCCAACTCATACTTACCTGGCAGGGGAGATACCATGATCACTAAGGTGGTTCTCCCAGGGTGAGGCTCATCCATTGCACTCCGGGTGTGCTGACCCCTGCGATTTCCCCAAATGCGGGAAACTCGACTGCATAATTTGTGGTAGTGGGGGACTGCGTTCGCGCTTTCCCCTGATTTCCTCCAGTCAATGACAGAACAGTGCTTTGGGAATGATGAGAAGCTCGGAGAGGTGGACGTGGCCTTTGGCTCCCCCTTGTGGGCCTACGCCGCCACCTTCTCCCTGCCCTGGCTAAGAAGGGACGAGTTGCTTGCTTCTTTGTTGGCTTGGGGCCTTTTGCCTTTGCTTTGTGCTTTGTTTGTTGGACTTGGCGCCCCCTGCCTGCTGCTGGGGATTGATCTGCTCGTTTGCATCTCATTCACTTGGTGACGACATGGCTCCCTCTGCTCTTCTGCAGGTGTCGGGACTAGCGCCCCAACATGCTGGATTTGCAGCGAACCAAAGGCATGCTTTGGAGCACACGAGGCAACGCCGTGTTCCAGGGAGAGCGCGAGCGGCCGAAAGCCTCCTCCTGCGCAGGCACGCTCAAGGGTGGCCACTTGCAGCGTCCCCATCTCGCGGCCGGAGCTGGAGTTGTGAGTGGCCCGCCGGTGCACAGCTGTCTGCCGTTCGGTCGGTCGACCCGAAGCAGCTGCTGGGCCTGCCCTTGAGCCTCCTCCACCGTGCGTCCTCCTGGCCGCAGCTGAGTGAGTCACGACAGGGTGCCAGCAGAGGGTGGCAGCTGCAGAGCTCTAGCTGCCTGCCTGTTCCCGGCCGCAGCGACGTAGTGCTTGGGAGCAGCCGCCCCTATATGCAAATGATCAGGCTGCTGCTGCTGTGCATCTTGGACGGTTTTCCGCTTGAGCTCGGCCTGCCCTCTGGGGGACGGACGGGGCGTCAGCTGCGCCTTGAGCGCCCGGCGTCACCCACTCGGGGAGCGTCCGTGCAGGCGCCGCCGGGCCACACCACCCCTTACTTTTGGTGCACGAGACTCCGCGATGCTGGGGGGCTGCGCCAGAGGGGCGCTCGTCGGCCCGGCGGGCTCCAACTCATACTTACCTGGCAGGGGAGATACCATGATCACTAAGGTGGTTCTCCCAGGGTGAGGCTCATCCATTGCACTCCGGGTGTGCTGACCCCTGCGATTTCCCCAAATGCGGGAAACTCGACTGCATAATTTGTGGTAGTGGGGGACTGCGTTCGCGCTTTCCCCTGATTTCCTCCAGTCAATGACAGAACAGTGCTTTGGGAATGATGAGAAGCTCGGAGAGGTGGACGTGGCCTTTGGCTCCCCCTTGTGGGCCTACGCCGCCACCTTCTCCCTGCCCTGGCTAAGAAGGGACGAGTTGCTTGCTTCTTTGTTGGCTTGGGGCCTTTTGCCTTTGCTTTGTGCTTTGTTTGTTGGACTTGGCGCCCCCTGCCTGCTGCTGGGGATTGATCTGCTCGTTTGCATCTCATTCACTTGGTGACGACATGGCTCCCTCTGCTCTTCTGCAGGTGTCGGGACTAGCGCCCCAACATGCTGGATTTGCAGCGAACCAAAGGCATGCTTTGGAGCACACGAGGCAACGCCGTGTTCCAGGGAGAGCGCGAGCGGCCGAAAGCCTCCTCCTGCGCAGGCACGCTCAAGGGTGGCCACTTGCAGCGTCCCCATCTCGCGGCCGGAGCTGGAGTTGTGAGTGGCCCGCCGGTGCACAGCTGTCTGCCGTTCGGTCGGTCGACCCGAAGCAGCTGCTGGGCCTGCCCTTGAGCCTCCTCCACCGTGCGTCCTCCTGGCCGCAGCTGAGTGAGTCACGACAGGGTGCCAGCAGAGGGTGGCAGCTGCAGAGCTCTAGCTGCCTGCCTGTTCCCGGCCGCAGCGACGTAGTGCTTGGGAGCAGCCGCCCCTATATGCAAATGATCAGGCTGCTGCTGCTGTGCATCTTGGACGGTTTTCCGCTTGAGCTCGGCCTGCCCTCTGGGGGACGGACGGGGCGTCAGCTGCGCCTTGAGCGCCCGGCGTCACCCACTCGGGGAGCGTCCGTGCAGGCGCCGCCGGGCCACACCACCCCTTACTTTTGGTGCACGAGACTCCGCGATGCTGGGGGGCTGCGCCAGAGGGGCGCTCGTCGGCCCGGCGGGCTCCAACTCATACTTACCTGGCAGGGGAGATACCATGATCACTAAGGTGGTTCTCCCAGGGTGAGGCTCATCCATTGCACTCCGGGTGTGCTGACCCCTGCGATTTCCCCAAATGCGGGAAACTCGACTGCATAATTTGTGGTAGTGGGGGACTGCGTTCGCGCTTTCCCCTGATTTCCTCCAGTCAATGACAGAACAGTGCTTTGGGAATGATGAGAAGCTCGGAGAGGTGGACGTGGCCTTTGGCTCCCCCTTGTGGGCCTACGCCGCCACCTTCTCCCTGCCCTGGCTAAGAAGGGACGAGTTGCTTGCTTCTTTGTTGGCTTGGGGCCTTTTGCCTTTGCTTTGTGCTTTGTTTGTTGGACTTGGCGCCCCCTGCCTGCTGCTGGGGATTGATCTGCTCGTTTGCATCTCATTCACTTGGTGACGACATGGCTCCCTCTGCTCTTCTGCAGGTGTCGGGACTAGCGCCCCAACATGCTGGATTTGCAGCGAACCAAAGGCATGCTTTGGAGCACACGAGGCAACGCCGTGTTCCAGGGAGAGCGCGAGCGGCCGAAAGCCTCCTCCTGCGCAGGCACGCTCAAGGGTGGCCACTTGCAGCGTCCCCATCTCGCGGCCGGAGCTGGAGTTGTGAGTGGCCCGCCGGTGCACAGCTGTCTGCCGTTCGGTCGGTCGACCCGAAGCAGCTGCTGGGCCTGCCCTTGAGCCTCCTCCACCGTGCGTCCTCCTGGCCGCAGCTGAGTGAGTCACGACAGGGTGCCAGCAGAGGGTGGCAGCTGCAGAGCTCTAGCTGCCTGCCTGTTCCCGGCCGCAGCGACGTAGTGCTTGGGAGCAGCCGCCCCTATATGCAAATGATCAGGCTGCTGCTGCTGTGCATCTTGGACGGTTTTCCGCTTGAGCTCGGCCTGCCCTCTGGGGGACGGACGGGGCGTCAGCTGCGCCTTGAGCGCCCGGCGTCACCCACTCGGGGAGCGTCCGTGCAGGCGCCGCCGGGCCACACCACCCCTTACTTTTGGTGCACGAGACTCCGCGATGCTGGGGGGCTGCGCCAGAGGGGCGCTCGTCGGCCCGGCGGGCTCCAACTCATACTTACCTGGCAGGGGAGATACCATGATCACTAAGGTGGTTCTCCCAGGGTGAGGCTCATCCATTGCACTCCGGGTGTGCTGACCCCTGCGATTTCCCCAAATGCGGGAAACTCGACTGCATAATTTGTGGTAGTGGGGGACTGCGTTCGCGCTTTCCCCTGATTTCCTCCAGTCAATGACAGAACAGTGCTTTGGGAATGATGAGAAGCTCGGAGAGGTGGACGTGGCCTTTGGCTCCCCCTTGTGGGCCTACGCCGCCACCTTCTCCCTGCCCTGGCTAAGAAGGGACGAGTTGCTTGCTTCTTTGTTGGCTTGGGGCCTTTTGCCTTTGCTTTGTGCTTTGTTTGTTGGACTTGGCGCCCCCTGCCTGCTGCTGGGGATTGATCTGCTCGTTTGCATCTCATTCACTTGGTGACGACATGGCTCCCTCTGCTCTTCTGCAGGTGTCGGGACTAGCGCCCCAACATGCTGGATTTGCAGCGAACCAAAGGCATGCTTTGGAGCACACGAGGCAACGCCGTGTTCCAGGGAGAGCGCGAGCGGCCGAAAGCCTCCTCCTGCGCAGGCACGCTCAAGGGTGGCCACTTGCAGCGTCCCCATCTCGCGGCCGGAGCTGGAGTTGTGAGTGGCCCGCCGGTGCACAGCTGTCTGCCGTTCGGTCGGTCGACCCGAAGCAGCTGCTGGGCCTGCCCTTGAGCCTCCTCCACCGTGCGTCCTCCTGGCCGCAGCTGAGTGAGTCACGACAGGGTGCCAGCAGAGGGTGGCAGCTGCAGAGCTCTAGCTGTCTGCCTGTTCCCGGCCGCAGCGACGTAGTGCTTGGGAGCAGCCGCCCCTATATGCAAATGATCAGGCTGCTGCTGCTGTGCATCTTGGACGGTTTTCCGCTTGAGCTCGGCCTGCCCTCTGGGGGACGGACGGGGCGTCAGCTGCGCCTTGAGCGCCCGGCGTCACCCACTCGGGGAGCGTCCGTGCAGGCGCCGCCGGGCCACACCACCCCTTACTTTTGGTGCACGAGACTCCGCGATGCTGGGGGGCTGCGCCAGAGGGGCGCTCGTCGGCCCGGCGGGCTCCAACTCATACTTACCTGGCAGGGGAGATACCATGATCACTAAGGTGGTTCTCCCAGGGTGAGGCTCATCCATTGCACTCCGGGTGTGCTGACCCCTGCGATTTCCCCAAATGCGGGAAACTCGACTGCATAATTTGTGGTAGTGGGGGACTGCGTTCGCGCTTTCCCCTGATTTCCTCCAGTCAATGACAGAACAGTGCTTTGGGAATGATGAGAAGCTCGGAGAGGTGGACGTGGCCTTTGGCTCCCCCTTGTGGGCCTACGCCGCCACCTTCTCCCTGCCCTGGCTAAGAAGGGACGAGTTGCTTGCTTCTTTGTTGGCTTGGGGCCTTTTGCCTTTGCTTTGTGCTTTGTTTGTTGGACTTGGCGCCCCCTGCCTGCTGCTGGGGATTGATCTGCTCGTTTGCATCTCATTCACTTGGTGACGACATGGCTCCCTCTGCTCTTCTGCAGGTGTCGGGACTAGCGCCCCAACATGCTGGATTTGCAGCGAACCAAAGGCATGCTTTGGAGCACACGAGGCAACGCCGTGTTCCAGGGAGAGCGCGAGCGGCCGAAAGCCTCCTCCTGCGCAGGCACGCTCAAGGGTGGCCACTTGCAGCGTCCCCATCTCGCGGCCGGAGCTGGAGTTGTGAGTGGCCCGCCGGTGCACAGCTGTCTGCCGTTCGGTCGGTCGACCCGAAGCAGCTGCTGGGCCTGCCCTTGAGCCTCCTCCACCGTGCGTCCTCCTGGCCGCAGCTGAGTGAGTCACGACAGGGTGCCAGCAGAGGGTGGCAGCTGCAGAGCTCTAGCTGCCTGCCTGTTCCCGGCCGCAGCGACGTAGTGCTTGGGAGCAGCCGCCCCTATATGCAAATGATCAGGCTGCTGCTGCTGTGCATCTTGGACGGTTTTCCGCTTGAGCTCGGCCTGCCCTCTGGGGGACGGACGGGGCGTCAGCTGCGCCTTGAGCGCCCGGCGTCACCCACTCGGGGAGCGTCCGTGCAGGCGCCGCCGGGCCACACCACCCCTTACTTTTGGTGCACGAGACTCCGCGATGCTGGGGGGCTGCGCCAGAGGGGCGCTCGTCGGCCCGGCGGGCTCCAACTCATACTTACCTGGCAGGGGAGATACCATGATCACTAAGGTGGTTCTCCCAGGGTGAGGCTCATCCATTGCACTCCGGGTGTGCTGACCCCTGCGATTTCCCCAAATGCGGGAAACTCGACTGCATAATTTGTGGTAGTGGGGGACTGCGTTCGCGCTTTCCCCTGATTTCCTCCAGTCAATGACAGAACAGTGCTTTGGGAATGATGAGAAGCTCGGAGAGGTGGACGTGGCCTTTGGCTCCCCCTTGTGGGCCTACGCCGCCACCTTCTCCCTGCCCTGGCTAAGAAGGGACGAGTTGCTTGCTTCTTTGTTGGCTTGGGGCCTTTTGCCTTTGCTTTGTGCTTTGTTTGTTGGACTTGGCGCCCCCTGCCTGCTGCTGGGGATTGATCTGCTCGTTTGCATCTCATTCACTTGGTGACGACATGGCTCCCTCTGCTCTTCTGCAGGTGTCGGGACTAGCGCCCCAACATGCTGGATTTGCAGCGAACCAAAGGCATGCTTTGGAGCACACGAGGCAACGCCGTGTTCCAGGGAGAGCGCGAGCGGCCGAAAGCCTCCTCCTGCGCAGGCACGCTCAAGGGTGGCCACTTGCAGCGTCCCCATCTCGCGGCCGGAGCTGGAGTTGTGAGTGGCCCGCCGGTGCACAGCTGTCTGCCGTTCGGTCGGTCGACCCGAAGCAGCTGCTGGGCCTGCCCTTGAGCCTCCTCCACCGTGCGTCCTCCTGGCCGCAGCTGAGTGAGTCACGACAGGGTGCCAGCAGAGGGTGGCAGCTGCAGAGCTCTAGCTGCCTGCCTGTTCCCGGCCGCAGCGACGTAGTGCTTGGGAGCAGCCGCCCCTATATGCAAATGATCAGGCTGCTGCTGCTGTGCATCTTGGACGGTTTTCCGCTTGAGCTCGGCCTGCCCTCTGGGGGACGGACGGGGCGTCAGCTGCGCCTTGAGCGCCCGGCGTCACCCACTCGGGGAGCGTCCGTGCAGGCGCCGCCGGGCCACACCACCCCTTACTTTTGGTGCACGAGACTCCGCGATGCTGGGGGGCTGCGCCAGAGGGGCGCTCGTCGGCCCGGCGGGCTCCAACTCATACTTACCTGGCAGGGGAGATACCATGATCACTAAGGTGGTTCTCCCAGGGTGAGGCTCATCCATTGCACTCCGGGTGTGCTGACCCCTGCGATTTCCCCAAATGCGGGAAACTCGACTGCATAATTTGTGGTAGTGGGGGACTGCGTTCGCGCTTTCCCCTGATTTCCTCCAGTCAATGACAGAACAGTGCTTTGGGAATGATGAGAAGCTCGGAGAGGTGGACGTGGCCTTTGGCTCCCCCTTGTGGGCCTACGCCGCCACCTTCTCCCTGCCCTGGCTAAGAAGGGACGAGTTGCTTGCTTCTTTGTTGGCTTGGGGCCTTTTGCCTTTGCTTTGTGCTTTGTTTGTTGGACTTGGCGCCCCCTGCCTGCTGCTGGGGATTGATCTGCTCGTTTGCATCTCATTCACTTGGTGACGACATGGCTCCCTCTGCTCTTCTGCAGGTGTCGGGACTAGCGCCCCAACATGCTGGATTTGCAGCGAACCAAAGGCATGCTTTGGAGCACACGAGGCAACGCCGTGTTCCAGGGAGAGCGCGAGCGGCCGAAAGCCTCCTCCTGCGCAGGCACGCTCAAGGGTGGCCACTTGCAGCGTCCCCATCTCGCGGCCGGAGCTGGAGTTGTGAGTGGCCCGCCGGTGCACAGCTGTCTGCCGTTCGGTCGGTCGACCCGAAGCAGCTGCTGGGCCTGCCCTTGAGCCTCCTCCACCGTGCGTCCTCCTGGCCGCAGCTGAGTGAGTCACGACAGGGTGCCAGCAGAGGGTGGCAGCTGCAGAGCTCTAGCTGCCTGCCTGTTCCCGGCCGCAGCGACGTAGTGCTTGGGAGCAGCCGCCCCTATATGCAAATGATCAGGCTGCTGCTGCTGTGCATCTTGGACGGTTTTCCGCTTGAGCTCGGCCTGCCCTCTGGGGGACGGACGGGGCGTCAGCTGCGCCTTGAGCGCCCGGCGTCACCCACTCGGGGAGCGTCCGTGCAGGCGCCGCCGGGCCACACCACCCCTTACTTTTGGTGCACGAGACTCCGCGATGCTGGGGGGCTGCGCCAGAGGGGCGCTCGTCGGCCCGGCGGGCTCCAACTCATACTTACCTGGCAGGGGAGATACCATGATCACTAAGGTGGTTCTCCCAGGGTGAGGCTCATCCATTGCACTCCGGGTGTGCTGACCCCTGCGATTTCCCCAAATGCGGGAAACTCGACTGCATAATTTGTGGTAGTGGGGGACTGCGTTCGCGCTTTCCCCTGATTTCCTCCAGTCAATGACAGAACAGTGCTTTGGGAATGATGAGAAGCTCGGAGAGGTGGACGTGGCCTTTGGCTCCCCCTTGTGGGCCTACGCCGCCACCTTCTCCCTGCCCTGGCTAAGAAGGGACGAGTTGCTTGCTTCTTTGTTGGCTTGGGGCCTTTTGCCTTTGCTTTGTGCTTTGTTTGTTGGACTTGGCGCCCCCTGCCTGCTGCTGGGGATTGATCTGCTCGTTTGCATCTCATTCACTTGGTGACGACATGGCTCCCTCTGCTCTTCTGCAGGTGTCGGGACTAGCGCCCCAACATGCTGGATTTGCAGCGAACCAAAGGCATGCTTTGGAGCACACGAGGCAACGCCGTGTTCCAGGGAGAGCGCGAGCGGCCGAAAGCCTCCTCCTGCGCAGGCACGCTCAAGGGTGGCCACTTGCAGCGTCCCCATCTCGCGGCCGGAGCTGGAGTTGTGAGTGGCCCGCCGGTGCACAGCTGTCTGCCGTTCGGTCGGTCGACCCGAAGCAGCTGCTGGGCCTGCCCTTGAGCCTCCTCCACCGTGCGTCCTCCTGGCCGCAGCTGAGTGAGTCACGACAGGGTGCCAGCAGAGGGTGGCAGCTGCAGAGCTCTAGCTGCCTGCCTGTTCCCGGCCGCAGCGACGTAGTGCTTGGGAGCAGCCGCCCCTATATGCAAATGATCAGGCTGCTGCTGCTGTGCATCTTGGACGGTTTTCCGCTTGAGCTCGGCCTGCCCTCTGGGGGACGGACGGGGCGTCAGCTGCGCCTTGAGCGCCCGGCGTCACCCACTCGGGGAGCGTCCGTGCAGGCGCCGCCGGGCCACACCACCCCTTACTTTTGGTGCACGAGACTCCGCGATGCTGGGGGGCTGCGCCAGAGGGGCGCTCGTCGGCCCGGCGGGCTCCAACTCATACTTACCTGGCAGGGGAGATACCATGATCACTAAGGTGGTTCTCCCAGGGTGAGGCTCATCCATTGCACTCCGGGTGTGCTGACCCCTGCGATTTCCCCAAATGCGGGAAACTCGACTGCATAATTTGTGGTAGTGGGGGACTGCGTTCGCGCTTTCCCCTGATTTCCTCCAGTCAATGACAGAACAGTGCTTTGGGAATGATGAGAAGCTCGGAGAGGTGGACGTGGCCTTTGGCTCCCCCTTGTGGGCCTACGCCGCCACCTTCTCCCTGCCCTGGCTAAGAAGGGACGAGTTGCTTGCTTCTTTGTTGGCTTGGGGCCTTTTGCCTTTGCTTTGTGCTTTGTTTGTTGGACTTGGCGCCCCCTGCCTGCTGCTGGGGATTGATCTGCTCGTTTGCATCTCATTCACTTGGTGACGACATGGCTCCCTCTGCTCTTCTGCAGGTGTCGGGACTAGCGCCCCAACATGCTGGATTTGCAGCGAACCAAAGGCATGCTTTGGAGCACACGAGGCAACGCCGTGTTCCAGGGAGAGCGCGAGCGGCCGAAAGCCTCCTCCTGCGCAGGCACGCTCAAGGGTGGCCACTTGCAGCGTCCCCATCTCGCGGCCGGAGCTGGAGTTGTGAGTGGCCCGCCGGTGCACAGCTGTCTGCCGTTCGGTCGGTCGACCCGAAGCAGCTGCTGGGCCTGCCCTTGAGCCTCCTCCACCGTGCGTCCTCCTGGCCGCAGCTGAGTGAGTCACGACAGGGTGCCAGCAGAGGGTGGCAGCTGCAGAGCTCTAGCTGCCTGCCTGTTCCCGGCCGCAGCGACGTAGTGCTTGGGAGCAGCCGCCCCTATATGCAAATGATCAGGCTGCTGCTGCTGTGCATCTTGGACGGTTTTCCGCTTGAGCTCGGCCTGCCCTCTGGGGGACGGACGGGGCGTCAGCTGCGCCTTGAGCGCCCGGCGTCACCCACTCGGGGAGCGTCCGTGCAGGCGCCGCCGGGCCACACCACCCCTTACTTTTGGTGCACGAGACTCCGCGATGCTGGGGGGCTGCGCCAGAGGGGCGCTCGTCGGCCCGGCGGGCTCCAACTCATACTTACCTGGCAGGGGAGATACCATGATCACTAAGGTGGTTCTCCCAGGGTGAGGCTCATCCATTGCACTCCGGGTGTGCTGACCCCTGCGATTTCCCCAAATGCGGGAAACTCGACTGCATAATTTGTGGTAGTGGGGGACTGCGTTCGCGCTTTCCCCTGATTTCCTCCAGTCAATGACAGAACAGTGCTTTGGGAATGATGAGAAGCTCGGAGAGGTGGACGTGGCCTTTGGCTCCCCCTTGTGGGCCTACGCCGCCACCTTCTCCCTGCCCTGGCTAAGAAGGGACGAGTTGCTTGCTTCTTTGTTGGCTTGGGGCCTTTTGCCTTTGCTTTGTGCTTTGTTTGTTGGACTTGGCGCCCCCTGCCTGCTGCTGGGGATTGATCTGCTCGTTTGCATCTCATTCACTTGGTGACGACATGGCTCCCTCTGCTCTTCTGCAGGTGTCGGGACTAGCGCCCCAACATGCTGGATTTGCAGCGAACCAAAGGCATGCTTTGGAGCACACGAGGCAACGCCGTGTTCCAGGGAGAGCGCGAGCGGCCGAAAGCCTCCTCCTGCGCAGGCACGCTCAAGGGTGGCCACTTGCAGCGTCCCCATCTCGCGGCCGGAGCTGGAGTTGTGAGTGGCCCGCCGGTGCACAGCTGTCTGCCGTTCGGTCGGTCGACCCGAAGCAGCTGCTGGGCCTGCCCTTGAGCCTCCTCCACCGTGCGTCCTCCTGGCCGCAGCTGAGTGAGTCACGACAGGGTGCCAGCAGAGGGTGGCAGCTGCAGAGCTCTAGCTGCCTGCCTGTTCCCGGCCGCAGCGACGTAGTGCTTGGGAGCAGCCGCCCCTATATGCAAATGATCAGGCTGCTGCTGCTGTGCATCTTGGACGGTTTTCCGCTTGAGCTCGGCCTGCCCTCTGGGGGACGGACGGGGCGTCAGCTGCGCCTTGAGCGCCCGGCGTCACCCACTCGGGGAGCGTCCGTGCAGGCGCCGCCGGGCCACACCACCCCTTACTTTTGGTGCACGAGACTCCGCGATGCTGGGGGGCTGCGCCAGAGGGGCGCTCGTCGGCCCGGCGGGCTCCAACTCATACTTACCTGGCAGGGGAGATACCATGATCACTAAGGTGGTTCTCCCAGGGTGAGGCTCATCCATTGCACTCCGGGTGTGCTGACCCCTGCGATTTCCCCAAATGCGGGAAACTCGACTGCATAATTTGTGGTAGTGGGGGACTGCGTTCGCGCTTTCCCCTGATTTCCTCCAGTCAATGACAGAACAGTGCTTTGGGAATGATGAGAAGCTCGGAGAGGTGGACGTGGCCTTTGGCTCCCCCTTGTGGGCCTACGCCGCCACCTTCTCCCTGCCCTGGCTAAGAAGGGACGAGTTGCTTGCTTCTTTGTTGGCTTGGGGCCTTTTGCCTTTGCTTTGTGCTTTGTTTGTTGGACTTGGCGCCCCCTGCCTGCTGCTGGGGATTGATCTGCTCGTTTGCATCTCATTCACTTGGTGACGACATGGCTCCCTCTGCTCTTCTGCAGGTGTCGGGACTAGCGCCCCAACATGCTGGATTTGCAGCGAACCAAAGGCATGCTTTGGAGCACACGAGGCAACGCCGTGTTCCAGGGAGAGCGCGAGCGGCCGAAAGCCTCCTCCTGCGCAGGCACGCTCAAGGGTGGCCACTTGCAGCGTCCCCATCTCGCGGCCGGAGCTGGAGTTGTGAGTGGCCCGCCGGTGCACAGCTGTCTGCCGTTCGGTCGGTCGACCCGAAGCAGCTGCTGGGCCTGCCCTTGAGCCTCCTCCACCGTGCGTCCTCCTGGCCGCAGCTGAGTGAGTCACGACAGGGTGCCAGCAGAGGGTGGCAGCTGCAGAGCTCTAGCTGCCTGCCTGTTCCCGGCCGCAGCGACGTAGTGCTTGGGAGCAGCCGCCCCTATATGCAAATGATCAGGCTGCTGCTGCTGTGCATCTTGGACGGTTTTCCGCTTGAGCTCGGCCTGCCCTCTGGGGGACGGACGGGGCGTCAGCTGCGCCTTGAGCGCCCGGCGTCACCCACTCGGGGAGCGTCCGTGCAGGCGCCGCCGGGCCACACCACCCCTTACTTTTGGTGCACGAGACTCCGCGATGCTGGGGGGCTGCGCCAGAGGGGCGCTCGTCGGCCCGGCGGGCTCCAACTCATACTTACCTGGCAGGGGAGATACCATGATCACTAAGGTGGTTCTCCCAGGGTGAGGCTCATCCATTGCACTCCGGGTGTGCTGACCCCTGCGATTTCCCCAAATGCGGGAAACTCGACTGCATAATTTGTGGTAGTGGGGGACTGCGTTCGCGCTTTCCCCTGATTTCCTCCAGTCAATGACAGAACAGTGCTTTGGGAATGATGAGAAGCTCGGAGAGGTGGACGTGGCCTTTGGCTCCCCCTTGTGGGCCTACGCCGCCACCTTCTCCCTGCCCTGGCTAAGAAGGGACGAGTTGCTTGCTTCTTTGTTGGCTTGGGGCCTTTTGCCTTTGCTTTGTGCTTTGTTTGTTGGACTTGGCGCCCCCTGCCTGCTGCTGGGGATTGATCTGCTCGTTTGCATCTCATTCACTTGGTGACGACATGGCTCCCTCTGCTCTTCTGCAGGTGTCGGGACTAGCGCCCCAACATGCTGGATTTGCAGCGAACCAAAGGCATGCTTTGGAGCACACGAGGCAACGCCGTGTTCCAGGGAGAGCGCGAGCGGCCGAAAGCCTCCTCCTGCGCAGGCACGCTCAAGGGTGGCCACTTGCAGCGTCCCCATCTCGCGGCCGGAGCTGGAGTTGTGAGTGGCCCGCCGGTGCACAGCTGTCTGCCGTTCGGTCGGTCGACCCGAAGCAGCTGCTGGGCCTGCCCTTGAGCCTCCTCCACCGTGCGTCCTCCTGGCCGCAGCTGAGTGAGTCACGACAGGGTGCCAGCAGAGGGTGGCAGCTGCAGAGCTCTAGCTGCCTGCCTGTTCCCGGCCGCAGCGACGTAGTGCTTGGGAGCAGCCGCCCCTATATGCAAATGATCAGGCTGCTGCTGCTGTGCATCTTGGACGGTTTTCCGCTTGAGCTCGGCCTGCCCTCTGGGGGACGGACGGGGCGTCAGCTGCGCCTTGAGCGCCCGGCGTCACCCACTCGGGGAGCGTCCGTGCAGGCGCCGCCGGGCCACACCACCCCTTACTTTTGGTGCACGAGACTCCGCGATGCTGGGGGGCTGCGCCAGAGGGGCGCTCGTCGGCCCGGCGGGCTCCAACTCATACTTACCTGGCAGGGGAGATACCATGATCACTAAGGTGGTTCTCCCAGGGTGAGGCTCATCCATTGCACTCCGGGTGTGCTGACCCCTGCGATTTCCCCAAATGCGGGAAACTCGACTGCATAATTTGTGGTAGTGGGGGACTGCGTTCGCGCTTTCCCCTGATTTCCTCCAGTCAATGACAGAACAGTGCTTTGGGAATGATGAGAAGCTCGGAGAGGTGGACGTGGCCTTTGGCTCCCCCTTGTGGGCCTACGCCGCCACCTTCTCCCTGCCCTGGCTAAGAAGGGACGAGTTGCTTGCTTCTTTGTTGGCTTGGGGCCTTTTGCCTTTGCTTTGTGCTTTGTTTGTTGGACTTGGCGCCCCCTGCCTGCTGCTGGGGATTGATCTGCTCGTTTGCATCTCATTCACTTGGTGACGACATGGCTCCCTCTGCTCTTCTGCAGGTGTCGGGACTAGCGCCCCAACATGCTGGATTTGCAGCGAACCAAAGGCATGCTTTGGAGCACACGAGGCAACGCCGTGTTCCAGGGAGAGCGCGAGCGGCCGAAAGCCTCCTCCTGCGCAGGCACGCTCAAGGGTGGCCACTTGCAGCGTCCCCATCTCGCGGCCGGAGCTGGAGTTGTGAGTGGCCCGCCGGTGCACAGCTGTCTGCCGTTCGGTCGGTCGACCCGAAGCAGCTGCTGGGCCTGCCCTTGAGCCTCCTCCACCGTGCGTCCTCCTGGCCGCAGCTGAGTGAGTCACGACAGGGTGCCAGCAGAGGGTGGCAGCTGCAGAGCTCTAGCTGCCTGCCTGTTCCCGGCCGCAGCGACGTAGTGCTTGGGAGCAGCCGCCCCTATATGCAAATGATCAGGCTGCTGCTGCTGTGCATCTTGGACGGTTTTCCGCTTGAGCTCGGCCTGCCCTCTGGGGGACGGACGGGGCGTCAGCTGCGCCTTGAGCGCCCGGCGTCACCCACTCGGGGAGCGTCCGTGCAGGCGCCGCCGGGCCACACCACCCCTTACTTTTGGTGCACGAGACTCCGCGATGCTGGGGGGCTGCGCCAGAGGGGCGCTCGTCGGCCCGGCGGGCTCCAACTCATACTTACCTGGCAGGGGAGATACCATGATCACTAAGGTGGTTCTCCCAGGGTGAGGCTCATCCATTGCACTCCGGGTGTGCTGACCCCTGCGATTTCCCCAAATGCGGGAAACTCGACTGCATAATTTGTGGTAGTGGGGGACTGCGTTCGCGCTTTCCCCTGATTTCCTCCAGTCAATGACAGAACAGTGCTTTGGGAATGATGAGAAGCTCGGAGAGGTGGACGTGGCCTTTGGCTCCCCCTTGTGGGCCTACGCCGCCACCTTCTCCCTGCCCTGGCTAAGAAGGGACGAGTTGCTTGCTTCTTTGTTGGCTTGGGGCCTTTTGCCTTTGCTTTGTGCTTTGTTTGTTGGACTTGGCGCCCCCTGCCTGCTGCTGGGGATTGATCTGCTCGTTTGCATCTCATTCACTTGGTGACGACATGGCTCCCTCTGCTCTTCTGCAGGTGTCGGGACTAGCGCCCCAACATGCTGGATTTGCAGCGAACCAAAGGCATGCTTTGGAGCACACGAGGCAACGCCGTGTTCCAGGGAGAGCGCGAGCGGCCGAAAGCCTCCTCCTGCGCAGGCACGCTCAAGGGTGGCCACTTGCAGCGTCCCCATCTCGCGGCCGGAGCTGGAGTTGTGAGTGGCCCGCCGGTGCACAGCTGTCTGCCGTTCGGTCGGTCGACCCGAAGCAGCTGCTGGGCCTGCCCTTGAGCCTCCTCCACCGTGCGTCCTCCTGGCCGCAGCTGAGTGAGTCACGACAGGGTGCCAGCAGAGGGTGGCAGCTGCAGAGCTCTAGCTGCCTGCCTGTTCCCGGCCGCAGCGACGTAGTGCTTGGGAGCAGCCGCCCCTATATGCAAATGATCAGGCTGCTGCTGCTGTGCATCTTGGACGGTTTTCCGCTTGAGCTCGGCCTGCCCTCTGGGGGACGGACGGGGCGTCAGCTGCGCCTTGAGCGCCCGGCGTCACCCACTCGGGGAGCGTCCGTGCAGGCGCCGCCGGGCCACACCACCCCTTACTTTTGGTGCACGAGACTCCGCGATGCTGGGGGGCTGCGCCAGAGGGGCGCTCGTCGGCCCGGCGGGCTCCAACTCATACTTACCTGGCAGGGGAGATACCATGATCACTAAGGTGGTTCTCCCAGGGTGAGGCTCATCCATTGCACTCCGGGTGTGCTGACCCCTGCGATTTCCCCAAATGCGGGAAACTCGACTGCATAATTTGTGGTAGTGGGGGACTGCGTTCGCGCTTTCCCCTGATTTCCTCCAGTCAATGACAGAACAGTGCTTTGGGAATGATGAGAAGCTCGGAGAGGTGGACGTGGCCTTTGGCTCCCCCTTGTGGGCCTACGCCGCCACCTTCTCCCTGCCCTGGCTAAGAAGGGACGAGTTGCTTGCTTCTTTGTTGGCTTGGGGCCTTTTGCCTTTGCTTTGTGCTTTGTTTGTTGGACTTGGCGCCCCCTGCCTGCTGCTGGGGATTGATCTGCTCGTTTGCATCTCATTCACTTGGTGACGACATGGCTCCCTCTGCTCTTCTGCAGGTGTCGGGACTAGCGCCCCAACATGCTGGATTTGCAGCGAACCAAAGGCATGCTTTGGAGCACACGAGGCAACGCCGTGTTCCAGGGAGAGCGCGAGCGGCCGAAAGCCTCCTCCTGCGCAGGCACGCTCAAGGGTGGCCACTTGCAGCGTCCCCATCTCGCGGCCGGAGCTGGAGTTGTGAGTGGCCCGCCGGTGCACAGCTGTCTGCCGTTCGGTCGGTCGACCCGAAGCAGCTGCTGGGCCTGCCCTTGAGCCTCCTCCACCGTGCGTCCTCCTGGCCGCAGCTGAGTGAGTCACGACAGGGTGCCAGCAGAGGGTGGCAGCTGCAGAGCTCTAGCTGCCTGCCTGTTCCCGGCCGCAGCGACGTAGTGCTTGGGAGCAGCCGCCCCTATATGCAAATGATCAGGCTGCTGCTGCTGTGCATCTTGGACGGTTTTCCGCTTGAGCTCGGCCTGCCCTCTGGGGGACGGACGGGGCGTCAGCTGCGCCTTGAGCGCCCGGCGTCACCCACTCGGGGAGCGTCCGTGCAGGCGCCGCCGGGCCACACCACCCCTTACTTTTGGTGCACGAGACTCCGCGATGCTGGGGGGCTGCGCCAGAGGGGCGCTCGTCGGCCCGGCGGGCTCCAACTCATACTTACCTGGCAGGGGAGATACCATGATCACTAAGGTGGTTCTCCCAGGGTGAGGCTCATCCATTGCACTCCGGGTGTGCTGACCCCTGCGATTTCCCCAAATGCGGGAAACTCGACTGCATAATTTGTGGTAGTGGGGGACTGCGTTCGCGCTTTCCCCTGATTTCCTCCAGTCAATGACAGAACAGTGCTTTGGGAATGATGAGAAGCTCGGAGAGGTGGACGTGGCCTTTGGCTCCCCCTTGTGGGCCTACGCCGCCACCTTCTCCCTGCCCTGGCTAAGAAGGGACGAGTTGCTTGCTTCTTTGTTGGCTTGGGGCCTTTTGCCTTTGCTTTGTGCTTTGTTTGTTGGACTTGGCGCCCCCTGCCTGCTGCTGGGGATTGATCTGCTCGTTTGCATCTCATTCACTTGGTGACGACATGGCTCCCTCTGCTCTTCTGCAGGTGTCGGGACTAGCGCCCCAACATGCTGGATTTGCAGCGAACCAAAGGCATGCTTTGGAGCACACGAGGCAACGCCGTGTTCCAGGGAGAGCGCGAGCGGCCGAAAGCCTCCTCCTGCGCAGGCACGCTCAAGGGTGGCCACTTGCAGCGTCCCCATCTCGCGGCCGGAGCTGGAGTTGTGAGTGGCCCGCCGGTGCACAGCTGTCTGCCGTTCGGTCGGTCGACCCGAAGCAGCTGCTGGGCCTGCCCTTGAGCCTCCTCCACCGTGCGTCCTCCTGGCCGCAGCTGAGTGAGTCACGACAGGGTGCCAGCAGAGGGTGGCAGCTGCAGAGCTCTAGCTGCCTGCCTGTTCCCGGCCGCAGCGACGTAGTGCTTGGGAGCAGCCGCCCCTATATGCAAATGATCAGGCTGCTGCTGCTGTGCATCTTGGACGGTTTTCCGCTTGAGCTCGGCCTGCCCTCTGGGGGACGGACGGGGCGTCAGCTGCGCCTTGAGCGCCCGGCGTCACCCACTCGGGGAGCGTCCGTGCAGGCGCCGCCGGGCCACACCACCCCTTACTTTTGGTGCACGAGACTCCGCGATGCTGGGGGGCTGCGCCAGAGGGGCGCTCGTCGGCCCGGCGGGCTCCAACTCATACTTACCTGGCAGGGGAGATACCATGATCACTAAGGTGGTTCTCCCAGGGTGAGGCTCATCCATTGCACTCCGGGTGTGCTGACCCCTGCGATTTCCCCAAATGCGGGAAACTCGACTGCATAATTTGTGGTAGTGGGGGACTGCGTTCGCGCTTTCCCCTGATTTCCTCCAGTCAATGACAGAACAGTGCTTTGGGAATGATGAGAAGCTCGGAGAGGTGGACGTGGCCTTTGGCTCCCCCTTGTGGGCCTACGCCGCCACCTTCTCCCTGCCCTGGCTAAGAAGGGACGAGTTGCTTGCTTCTTTGTTGGCTTGGGGCCTTTTGCCTTTGCTTTGTGCTTTGTTTGTTGGACTTGGCGCCCCCTGCCTGCTGCTGGGGATTGATCTGCTCGTTTGCATCTCATTCACTTGGTGACGACATGGCTCCCTCTGCTCTTCTGCAGGTGTCGGGACTAGCGCCCCAACATGCTGGATTTGCAGCGAACCAAAGGCATGCTTTGGAGCACACGAGGCAACGCCGTGTTCCAGGGAGAGCGCGAGCGGCCGAAAGCCTCCTCCTGCGCAGGCACGCTCAAGGGTGGCCACTTGCAGCGTCCCCATCTCGCGGCCGGAGCTGGAGTTGTGAGTGGCCCGCCGGTGCACAGCTGTCTGCCGTTCGGTCGGTCGACCCGAAGCAGCTGCTGGGCCTGCCCTTGAGCCTCCTCCACCGTGCGTCCTCCTGGCCGCAGCTGAGTGAGTCACGACAGGGTGCCAGCAGAGGGTGGCAGCTGCAGAGCTCTAGCTGCCTGCCTGTTCCCGGCCGCAGCGACGTAGTGCTTGGGAGCAGCCGCCCCTATATGCAAATGATCAGGCTGCTGCTGCTGTGCATCTTGGACGGTTTTCCGCTTGAGCTCGGCCTGCCCTCTGGGGGACGGACGGGGCGTCAGCTGCGCCTTGAGCGCCCGGCGTCACCCACTCGGGGAGCGTCCGTGCAGGCGCCGCCGGGCCACACCACCCCTTACTTTTGGTGCACGAGACTCCGCGATGCTGGGGGGCTGCGCCAGAGGGGCGCTCGTCGGCCCGGCGGGCTCCAACTCATACTTACCTGGCAGGGGAGATACCATGATCACTAAGGTGGTTCTCCCAGGGTGAGGCTCATCCATTGCACTCCGGGTGTGCTGACCCCTGCGATTTCCCCAAATGCGGGAAACTCGACTGCATAATTTGTGGTAGTGGGGGACTGCGTTCGCGCTTTCCCCTGATTTCCTCCAGTCAATGACAGAACAGTGCTTTGGGAATGATGAGAAGCTCGGAGAGGTGGACGTGGCCTTTGGCTCCCCCTTGTGGGCCTACGCCGCCACCTTCTCCCTGCCCTGGCTAAGAAGGGACGAGTTGCTTGCTTCTTTGTTGGCTTGGGGCCTTTTGCCTTTGCTTTGTGCTTTGTTTGTTGGACTTGGCGCCCCCTGCCTGCTGCTGGGGATTGATCTGCTCGTTTGCATCTCATTCACTTGGTGACGACATGGCTCCCTCTGCTCTTCTGCAGGTGTCGGGACTAGCGCCCCAACATGCTGGATTTGCAGCGAACCAAAGGCATGCTTTGGAGCACACGAGGCAACGCCGTGTTCCAGGGAGAGCGCGAGCGGCCGAAAGCCTCCTCCTGCGCAGGCACGCTCAAGGGTGGCCACTTGCAGCGTCCCCATCTCGCGGCCGGAGCTGGAGTTGTGAGTGGCCCGCCGGTGCACAGCTGTCTGCCGTTCGGTCGGTCGACCCGAAGCAGCTGCTGGGCCTGCCCTTGAGCCTCCTCCACCGTGCGTCCTCCTGGCCGCAGCTGAGTGAGTCACGACAGGGTGCCAGCAGAGGGTGGCAGCTGCAGAGCTCTAGCTGCCTGCCTGTTCCCGGCCGCAGCGACGTAGTGCTTGGGAGCAGCCGCCCCTATATGCAAATGATCAGGCTGCTGCTGCTGTGCATCTTGGACGGTTTTCCGCTTGAGCTCGGCCTGCCCTCTGGGGGACGGACGGGGCGTCAGCTGCGCCTTGAGCGCCCGGCGTCACCCACTCGGGGAGCGTCCGTGCAGGCGCCGCCGGGCCACACCACCCCTTACTTTTGGTGCACGAGACTCCGCGATGCTGGGGGGCTGCGCCAGAGGGGCGCTCGTCGGCCCGGCGGGCTCCAACTCATACTTACCTGGCAGGGGAGATACCATGATCACTAAGGTGGTTCTCCCAGGGTGAGGCTCATCCATTGCACTCCGGGTGTGCTGACCCCTGCGATTTCCCAAATGCGGGAAACTCGACTGCATAATTTGTGGTAGTGGGGGACTGCGTTCGCGCTTTCCCCTGATTTCCTCCAGTCAATGACAGAACAGTGCTTTGGGAATGATGAGAAGCTCGGAGAGGTGGACGTGGCCTTTGGCTCCCCCTTGTGGGCCTACGCCGCCACCTTCTCCCTGCCCTGGCTAAGAAGGGACGAGTTGCTTGCTTCTTTGTTGGCTTGGGGCCTTTTGCCTTTGCTTTGTGCTTTGTTTGTTGGACTTGGCGCCCCCTGCCTGCTGCTGGGGATTGATCTGCTCGTTTGCATCTCATTCACTTGGTGACGACATGGCTCCCTCTGCTCTTCTGCAGGTGTCGGGACTAGCGCCCCAACATGCTGGATTTGCAGCGAACCAAAGGCATGCTTTGGAGCACACGAGGCAACGCCGTGTTCCAGGGAGAGCGCGAGCGGCCGAAAGCCTCCTCCTGCGCAGGCACGCTCAAGGGTGGCCACTTGCAGCGTCCCCATCTCGCGGCCGGAGCTGGAGTTGTGAGTGGCCCGCCGGTGCACAGCTGTCTGCCGTTCGGTCGGTCGACCCGAAGCAGCTGCTGGGCCTGCCCTTGAGCCTCCTCCACCGTGCGTCCTCCTGGCCGCAGCTGAGTGAGTCACGACAGGGTGCCAGCAGAGGGTGGCAGCTGCAGAGCTCTAGCTGCCTGCCTGTTCCCGGCCGCAGCGACGTAGTGCTTGGGAGCAGCCGCCCCTATATGCAAATGATCAGGCTGCTGCTGCTGTGCATCTTGGACGGTTTTCCGCTTGAGCTCGGCCTGCCCTCTGGGGGACGGACGGGGCGTCAGCTGCGCCTTGAGCGCCCGGCGTCACCCACTCGGGGAGCGTCCGTGCAGGCGCCGCCGGGCCACACCACCCCTTACTTTTGGTGCACGAGACTCCGCGATGCTGGGGGGCTGCGCCAGAGGGGCGCTCGTCGGCCCGGCGGGCTCCAACTCATACTTACCTGGCAGGGGAGATACCATGATCACTAAGGTGGTTCTCCCAGGGTGAGGCTCATCCATTGCACTCCGGGTGTGCTGACCCCTGCGATTTCCCCAAATGCGGGAAACTCGACTGCATAATTTGTGGTAGTGGGGGACTGCGTTCGCGCTTTCCCCTGATTTCCTCCAGTCAATGACAGAACAGTGCTTTGGGAATGATGAGAAGCTCGGAGAGGTGGACGTGGCCTTTGGCTCCCCCTTGTGGGCCTACGCCGCCACCTTCTCCCTGCCCTGGCTAAGAAGGGACGAGTTGCTTGCTTCTTTGTTGGCTTGGGGCCTTTTGCCTTTGCTTTGTGCTTTGTTTGTTGGACTTGGCGCCCCCTGCCTGCTGCTGGGGATTGATCTGCTCGTTTGCATCTCATTCACTTGGTGACGACATGGCTCCCTCTGCTCTTCTGCAGGTGTCGGGACTAGCGCCCCAACATGCTGGATTTGCAGCGAACCAAAGGCATGCTTTGGAGCACACGAGGCAACGCCGTGTTCCAGGGAGAGCGCGAGCGGCCGAAAGCCTCCTCCTGCGCAGGCACGCTCAAGGGTGGCCACTTGCAGCGTCCCCATCTCGCGGCCGGAGCT